>NC_052948.1:66429852-66612352 GCF_013358895.1 Oreochromis aureus
CTTGCAGATCTCTGGCCCGGTTTTTGGCATCCTGAGTCGTCTGATTGGCATTATTGATCTGACAAAATAAATCACCATTTAAAAGATTTAGTTTGTGGAGAGGGATGCGAAATATGACATTATGGTAATTGGTCTACATGTAAGTTTATAATGCTACAACACTAGCATCTGCCATATTAAAAACATCTGTGTGAGGAAGGAAAGAAAATGTGATTTGAGTCATCAAATTGAAACAAACATTTCTGTTTGTTCATCCAAAAAAGTGAAACAGGAAGAGCTCTAGTGTTCTGTCGATCACACACAAATGTCAAAGAAATGTAGATGCAAAACTCACTGATACTGTCTCGTCAAATGAAACCACAAAACATCACCAACACACTTCCACACCAATGTGGTGCTTGGTTAGAGGTCTGCAGGTTTAACCTGTGTTTAAACCTCACCCCACTCCCATAGAGGTTCCCCGAGCATTCACCAGTGTTTCCAGTCTAGACCTACCTTGTTCCTGGTGTCCTGCAGTCTGGAAGGCAAATTCACGAGCTGGTCTTTCAGCTTCTCTGCAGTCTCTGAAGCATCCTCACTGACAGGAACAGCTCCTTTACAATTTGGACCTCCGCACTTCCTGTTCCCCAGATCACGCCCACAAAGAGCTCCAGTACACCCTGAACAGTCCTCCAAACCTGGATCTCCACAGACCTTTACCACACCACAACAAACTGCTTAAATGGCATTCACATTTACCCAGCGGTTAGTGTTGATTTGATCACATGCAATCAATGATTTGCACAGCAGCACTGAGACACCAGGACAATCAGCTATTCATTTAATCCTGCAGCTACTCACGTGATATATTAGTCAGATGACCTTACAGTTCAATGTTTACATTATAGGGTTTTTTGTTTGTTTGTTTGTTTGTTTTTTGACAAACTGCATCTGGTTGTTCTAGATAGGACATTTTCCATCAAAGAACAATTTGCATGTTTACATCATCTTATCTTGATTTAATGAAAGGTAGGTTTGGTGTTGGTGATGTCATGCCTAACGTCATTGGGCCAAACCAAATTCATAGGTTTGTTCTTTGTAGAAAATGTGCCAGTGGTTTTCAGGTGTACCTGTTTGACCTGATGGTACTGGCTAAAACAGGTGCGGTTTGCTCAAGGCAAGGAGACGCTTGACATTTTGTCTTAGTGTTCGGTTTTTCTAACGGAGAGTGCGGTAAACTAAACATGTCTGCTGAGTTTGGCCCCTTAAGAAGTGGGAGGCACATTTGCAAACTGTTGTAATTCCTACACCGTTCACCTGATTTGGATGTAAATACCCTCAAATAAAAGCTGACAGTCTGCAGTTAAAGCACATCTTGTTCGTTTCATTTGGAATCCATTGTGGTGGTGGATAGAGCCAAAAATGTCAGAATTGTGTCGATGTCCCAATATTTATGGACCTGACTGTAAATCATTGGCTAAAAATTGATTGAATTTATTGATCACCATGCCCTCCAGTTTTATAGGAGCTGAGCTGCTCCCACTCAGCGACCTCACCAGAGGTTAAAACTCAAACCCTTGTGACCTCTTTGGTAAAGATAAAGATATCTTTATCTTTTGGTAGAGATACTCACCTTCTGGTTGAGCTGAACCACACTCAGCTCTGTGACCTTCTTCTTCAGCAGTGCCAGGTCTCCTGTGTTGCACATGCTCAGTTTGTATTTGACTTCCTGTCTGGTGTCCATGGAATCCTCTACAGCTTTGCTGACATTTCTCACTCTCTCATGCTCCAACATGAAGACTTTGTAAAGCGTCTGGATCTCATCCAACAGCTCTACAACAGGTTCAGATGAGACACGCGCTAAGCAGAGAAAGTGAAATCATGAAACATGAAGTCTACTCTGTGATGAAAACAAAGGTTTTCTGATGTTTTATGATTCATGTTATATTCACTCCATTATGTTTAAAAAGATGAATTTCTTTCTTGACAAACAGATCTGCTCTGTTTTTAACTGAACCATGAAAGCAGTTTCTGAGAATATTTATGTTTCTTCACTTTCTGTTAGAGATAAGTGAACATTTTTAGGTATTTAGCTTCATATTAAGACCGTGCATGTCCTGATCTTTAATTTAATTGTGGAGTCTTCAAAAACTCAGAAAAAGATCATGTGTAGTTTATCTAAAGATTTTTAAAATCCTCTGATGTGACCAGAACTGAAGTGATTTTAAAAACAAAACATTTAAAGAAATGCAATATTTGTACCTTTTTGTCGGTCATTTATGTCATCAGATGGGACACTAGTGAGTTTCTTCTTAAGGTTCATGATTTCTAGATGAATGTTGTCAATTTCAGTGTTGAAGAGGGGAGACACGTCAATCAGGATCACTTTTGCATCGATGGCATCTTTCACCTTCCTGTGAGATAAATACACTCTGATTATTCAGCATGAGGTAAATCTTCCTGAGTGCTCTTTGATTGTACAGTATTGTGCAAAAGTCTTGAGTAAGCCCTCATTTCTTTATATTTTGCTAAGTTAAAGGCAAATATGTGACTATTTATTGAAACATGCAGCCATACATAGAAATAGATAAAAACAGACTGCACAATTCTAACAAACTTGAACGTCAGTATTTGGTATGATTACCTTCATTCTTCAGCAAAGACTGAGCTCTCTGAGGCAGCTTTCTGTATTTTGTTTTAGTCTTCAGAAAGAGTTCTCCATGCTTCTTGAAGGACATCCAAAGTGCTTCGTTGGATGACGATCCCACACTGCTTTAATATTGTTGATGTGCAGGCTATGGGGAAGCCACTCCATGTCTAACAGTATTCTGTTGTGTGTTTTGGTATTACATCGTTTTGTATGGTGGATCAAACCTGATACTGGTATTTTTCTGCGTTCATCAATTTTATCAAAGATCTTAATGCTGACCACCTCCTTTAAATTTGTCAGTCCGTCAGATTTTAGTTTAATACATTTTTTGGCATTTCTTAAGGACATGATATTTTAGACACTGTTCATCTGAAATAGTCAAATTTTTTAGGCCTGACACTTCAGATATATATCAAATTTCCTTCCTCTGAATCTGGTTAGGTACAAGAACTGAACTGAAAATGAGTGAAAAAGCAGCCAATGTCCAAAGAAAAACTTTGAAAGACCTTCAGAAAGTATGCACAAAAGCACTTTACAAAATTACGGGAAAGTCTGGCTCCTTGGAAGCAAAATATAAAGAAATGAGGGGAGACTCAAGATTTTTCCACACTGTTAGACTTTTCATCTCCACTTTATGGTAACATACTGGTGTCACTGTTGCCAGTGCCAAACCGTGACGCCGTGTTACGGTAGTTTACCGTTCTGTAGGATTATTCCATTTTTTGTTGTTGTGGTATAATACTCTTCACAAATTATGGTAACACACTGTAGCCTCTTTTACGGTATCCCACTGGTGACAGTGACATCAGTGAGATACCGTTATGCCTTTTGTCGTAAATTACGTCAACAAAGTAACATCATACTGTGATTAAGACCTTACCTTTATCACGCATCATCAGTACCAAAAATATCCATCTCTTTTAAAGGATACCGTGTTCCCACAGGCGGTCATTTACTGTTTAACATGTCGTAATTTACCGTAATATCAGGAAACAGTAACATACTGTAAGAGACTGAGGGTTCCATATATATATATATATATATATATATATATATATATATATATATATATATATATATATATATATATATATATATATGTATATTTTCTGAACCCTTTGAAACCCTCCAGATTATAACCCTCCAGTACACACACACACACATATATGTATATATATACATACACACACACACACACACACACACACACACACACACACACACACACACACACACACACACACACACACACACACACAAAATAATTCATGTGCTTTACACTACTTTTTATTTCAGTTCTGATTTTCCTCTGTAGAAATACACATTTCCAAAATCAAAAACTGAAAAGAACTGAAAACATATTTTCATTGAGGAAGCATTTGTTTTTACTAAACCATTTAACTCATGTATTTTCTTAGATGGTTGTACAAACAATAATGATATTATGTCATATATCCATATCATGACAGACAACATATGCTCAAGTGTTGGGTTTTCTTAGTTAAATTTTGTAGGATCTTAAACCTACACTGTGAAGTACCTTGGCATTCATTTTGTTGGCACCATACAAATAAACTGAATTGTAATGAATACAATATCAAGCCCCACACTTCTGCCTTTATACAGTTCAGTTCAGTTCAGTTCATTTTTATTTCAAACATGTGCATTCACAATCATTACAAAATATAATTCCATTCTTTTGTTTGAAAAGGAGTAGGCAGAAGTATACACTTATTAGTCCCTACCCCCTCATACACTTTGTCCAAAATACTGGCTCACACCACCAAATCAATGCACAAAGCAGGGTCCACAAGGACATGGATGAGCGTGTGTGGTGTGTGTAGAGTGAGCCAATACATGTGACAATTAAAGAGTAAGTAGCTGAAATAATTTCGGGTAAGAGAAAGAAAAAAAATCAAAACTGTTGCACTCAAAAAACCTATTGGACAGAGACAGCTTCTTGTAAGATGGTGAGAGAGCTTGTCTTCATTGTTGTTCGTCTTGTGTAAATGTCCAGAAAGCATGGGCCATGGATCATCTGTGGAGACACAGGTAACAACACATTGGTCACTTAAATTATACAAGAAATTCACTATAAATTCCAACAACAGTTACCTAATTTGAAGTTTTCCACTCAAATTCAATAAGCCGCTGGAGGAAAGTTGTGACATGAGGGTTAATGTGAACAACCTTTTTCTTCACAGTGGTCCCAGTCTTTCTGCTTGTGCCGACCTTGGAGGTACATTTTGTTCCCTCTTCAGGATTTATCCTTACAAAAAACCTTAAAGCATGCCATAATAAATAGTAACATACAGTAACATTGAGTTGTGATGTGAAATAATGAGTTACTTATACTTTATCACTATTAGCTAACTGTTCAAACATACCTCTGAATCAGTTCCAATGTTGCACACGCTGACTCCTGGTATTCCAGGTTCAATACATAGAATGAACCAAAGAAGACATCGCATCAGCAAAGGTGTTCTCTTTGTCCAGCTCAACAATTACACGCCCCTCTGCACTCACCATCCAGCAGGTGGCGGTCATTGAACTTTGTCCTGTATGTATAGGGGCAACATGTTGTCATTGTGCAACATAAAATAATTTCAATACTTCACTTCTTCACATTAAATTACCGGAGTTGCATCAACTGTATGGTTATTTTGGAGTTTATAGTTTGTGCTGCTGTTAAACTTTAGTCAGTATTGACTTCAGTATTTCTGCTGTTGGTGTAGCTAGACTACCATGTTGATCAGTAATATGTAATGTGAAATTTGATATTGTTACTTTGCTGGGTTCACTGAGACACATGTCCAACAACCTTGGTTTATAAAGGAAATTACAGAAATGTGAACTAATAAACAGAGACTGGATACCTGTCTCCACAAAAAGCTCCTGTGTCAAACAGAAATTGTAATACGGTCTAATCAGCTCTATTTAATAAATGACTTCTTACCAAGTATAATCAGCCTTGGGGTGATTGGCAGGTTGCTCTCTGCTTCAAGGGACATCCTGGTAGATGTTTCCTGCCAGAAAAAGGACCAAGACATTTTATGTAACAAAAAACAAACAAACAAAAAAAAAAAAAACAGGACAGCAACCAACAGCATTAAACATAGAGCTGTATGTAAGAAGCTTACATCTGCTAAGACAAAGAGGGAGTCTTCATCTTCCTTGTAATACTTCATCATGAGAAGTATGGCTGCTGTGCCAACCTTGTTTTTGGTCAAAACTCCCTCACTTTCTATCTGCTGGATGAGTGTCCTTATACCAAGGTTACATTTGAGCTTCTAGCTGGAGAAATAGTTAATAATCCTTCTGCCTTTGGTTATGAGGGCCTGACTTAAGCAATCACTGATATCAATGCCTCTGAGTTTGTAAAAGTTCGAAAGACCTTTCCGAGTAAACAAGAATGGCCACTGCTCCTGAATTTCAGCTACTGAAAGTGAGGGACAACTGTTGATAAGCTGCCGCTGAGAAATATATGTGAGGCACATGAAGTCATCCACATCAGATCTCTCCACAGCTCCAGGTCCTTCTGAATTAAAAATTGTTAACAGGATGTGTTTCTTTTCCTCTAAAGAAGCTGGCGTTTCCCCCTCAGGAAGTTCAACTGGTTGCCAATTTATACAAGCGTAGCTATCAACAAGGCATCTAACTTTTTTAGGTGAGGCTGCATTACTGTTGGGACTGCAGTCTTCCTCATTCCTGGTTCTCTTTGTTTGACGAAGTCTATGTGTTGCATTATCTCGATTAACATGTGTCATGGTCCTGAGTCTGACGAGTCAGTGTTTTGTGTTTCCTTATATCATTATATGTTCTTGTTTATTCTGGTTATGTCTTTTGTTAAGGTTTGCCATTTGTTAGATTTCTGTTCTGTGCCTGCCTGCTCCCACTTCTCTGTGTTCCCTCTGTCTGTCCATGGCATCACAGTGTCTGCTCGTAAATCTGTCTGTTAAGTTCAGTGTCTTGGCGGGGCGACCGTGGTTCAGGGGGAAGGTTGCCGGTTTGATCCCCAGCTCTTACTGTCCTGGTCATTGTGTCCTTGGGCAAAACACTTCACCCTACCGCCTATTGGTGTTGGCCAGAGGGGCCGATGGCGCGATATGGCAGCCCCGCTTCTGTCAGTCTGCCCCAGGGCAGCTGTGGCTACAACTGTAGCTTGCCTCCACCAGTGTGTGAATGTGAGAGTGAATGAATAATGGAATTGTAAAGCGCTTTGAGTGTCTAGAAAAGCGCTATAAAAATGCAATCCATTATTGTCTGGTTCTGTGTCTGTGAGTTTCCTGTTTTATTCTGAAGGTCTCTGTCTCATGTGAGTGTTCTCAGCTTTACGTCTGTGTCTCATCAGCCCTGATTTCTCCCAGGTGTGTTCCCCTCCTGTCTCCCATCCCATGATCACTCCTGTGAGTATTTAAGCCCTGTGTGTTCTCCTGCCTTTTGCTGGTTCATCTGTGTTGCTTCCTCGAGTCTCCCTGTGTCTCTGTTCTGGTTTCAGGTTAGTTTTCCCAGTTTAGGTTCTCTTAGGTTTTGTTTTGTGCCTGCTACTTTCCGGTTTGTGTGTCCATCCTTATTAATAAATCTCATTCGCATCTGAAGCTGCCTGCATCTTGGGTCCTCCATTAAAACTCACATGGCTTGCCCTGCTAGCCGTGACAACATGTTCAACTCTAGATTTGATGCTTCTTAGTAGTGAATAATGTCCACAACCCAGTCTTTCTCCCTTTTCAGTAAAATCTGCAAATGTTTGAGGGTATCTGTTTATAATGATGTTAGCAACCTCTTCACAAGATGGATGTTTAGGGTTTCTGCAGTGAACTTGCATGGCCTCCACAACAATTCTAACTGTACTTCTCCTGCCCTCTGGATGAGCTCTGTCTCCTCTTGTGATTGCATGTGATAGTCAGAGTGGAAATCTTTCCCAAAGAATGTGGAAGTGTGAGACCCAAGAGCTGGAGTAATGGTTGTACATAGTGGTGGACGTGGAGGAGGAGGGGTGAGGTGGATAGCTTGATGTTTCAGCTGATACAGCAGGGCATGGAAAGGCAGTTTTACGGACCTTGTCTTCACTTCTGCTTGTGGAATATTAAATGCAGACAGTTTGTCAGACAGTTTTGCAAGAACATTGTGCATTGCACAGCTGTGAAGATTCTGAAATTACTCTGATGCACTGTATAGTGCTGGTTGGCAAGAGCATTTTTAAATTAAACAAAGCCAATCGATATAGAAATAAATCTTCATCAGTAGTATTGTGCTGTGAATCCCTGTCTTCTAATAGATTAACTGTGTCTTGTCCTTGTATCATGGCAATTTCACCAATTTCTTGTTGCCTTGACTGCTGAACTGTCTACTTATGTTTTCGAGAAATATGGCTGGAAAATGATGTTCGGACACTGAAGTATTTAGAGCAACCTTCAAATGGACATAATACTTTTTTCCCCATCTTTGATATGAAATCTGAGATGGGCACAGAGTTGTGAAGTTTTGTGCAGCATACCCACATCCAGGAACTTGACAACTGAGGTCACCAGTGAACTTATAGAACTCCTCCTCAGTGGTCTCCCTTCTTGTTCTGTGATTCCTAGGCATATGTGAATGAAAGGCAGGAAATCTTCTGAAAGTGGCAGGACAGTTCTCAGTTCCACAAGAAAACCTTTAGTTCGCTACATGTTTGTGACTTTTAACATGCAAACTGAACAATATAAATTTCCATGCATGGAAGCAACAAAATTTACAAATAAACATAGTTGCAAAAACTTTAATGACCAATTACCTATCCAAAATGACACATGCAATGCAAAAAAAGAAAAGAGTATTGTCAATAGGCACAATTCCCAGTTTTTACATGATCAAAATTATTCACAAAAGGCTTCGATAAACACAAAATGTGTGCCGACAAAAAGCACAGTAAAGACAAGTGAACAGTGCACAAAAATGAAAAGATATTTGAGGTCGACGCTTAATGGGTTTAGCCTGACTAATAGCTATTGGCATTTTCTCTTAGCATTTGAATGAATATAACCTGGCTGGGTAGCTTAAAAGTCAAAACAAACAGTAATAAGAACGCATTTCTGACTTCTCTCGAATAAGTGAAAAAACACTTACCTTCAGACTGATTAGCTGGTGTCAATCCAACTTTAATGTGTCCCATGTCAGTCAGTTTTAGGGGAAAAGTGTGAAGTTTAGATGTTTCATTTACTTTTGAGATACTCCCGCATTAATTGGATGAGAAATTTGGAGTCTAGCAGAGTTGTCAAGAATAGCATACAATCCTCATCCAATCAACCGTGCATTTAACCTGATTAAACTCCATCCAGTTAAACATGAACAAACAAAAACACCCATGTTACATTATAATGTATATCCAGGACATCTTTTCTGAACCAAGATGAAGTGGTGCTACAAAGGAGAGTGCATTTAATAGCAGTCTGGCCTGCCACAAAATGCACCGCTAAAAATACAGTTTCTGGTTGTCCCAAAATTTGTTCATTTTGAGAGTGAAGTTGTAGGACTGATGCTGGTTAGCGGTGTAGGTTTGACGGATGTGACACCTAAACTTGTGTAAAATGACCAACAGAGCATATTCCAAGACTTCTGGTTAGTTCACTGTTGTTAGGCAGAGGTGTTTTAAAAAGTACAACCTTATACAACACAAATGTAAAAGAAAGAATAAGAAGAGAAAAAAGCAACACCCTGCTAAATGAAGTAATTTTTAAACATTACTCTGAATGTAACAAAGTATACTTTTTTTTTTGTAAGGCCTGCAACAAAGACTGATTTTCTTTCTATAACTTCATATCATGAAGTATACTTCAAGTATATTTCCCAAGTATATGTTACCTAGTAAGTATACTACTAATGCTTCTTGGGACTATATTGGCCCCCGTTTTAGTATATAAAAGTATACTTGAAATTAACTTTTAGATGTACCTCTTGTTCACTACAAATGTACTTGTCATGAACTGGCTGTGTGCAGGCAGGTCACGACCCAAACGCAAAACTCACGGAAACAGAACTGAACTCAAAAATCACTGCTTTATTGCAGGCTTAACACTGATACAGAACTAGACTGGGAATGATAAACTGAGGACCGAGGAAACACAGGGAAAATCACACAGCTTCAAGGATGAGACATTTGACGATGCGACCCAGAACTGAGGGAGACGCTGACATAAATACACAGAGGGTTAACGAGGGAAGTGGAAGCACACGGGGAACACAGGTGACATAGATAATCATAACGAGACAGGGCAGGAGCAAACACAACATGATGCATACTGACGGGAGACTGTCAAAGTAAAACAGGAAGTACACAGAGGCGCAGACAGGAGGGGGAGAGAGAACACGGGGAGAGCACAGACATAACGGGCTGGGGAAAACATGGAATAAAACACAAGGAGGAGAAACGAGGCATGGGGACTCATATACGTGGAGGGGGACACAGGGGGTAAAGACATGAGGGGAATTCTAATAAACTAAACTGAACAACCTAGGGACCATAGACAAAATAAAGAACAAAATACAAAAACACAAGAAAACTAAGAACGCTGGGTCAAAATGACCCAGGACCATGACAGTTCTAGCATAATGTCCTTTCCAGTTTATAAGAGTATACTTAAAATATACTCTATTTTAACACAATACTAACCTTAGAAGTATACTATTAATTTACTTTTTAGTTTATATTTGACTTACTTCTGATTGAAACATAGTAATCAAAATGCAGTTGAAACTTATTTTTCACATGTAACAAATCCCTACATTTCCCTGACAGTCAGATAACAGTTCCAACTATCAGAAGGCTTCCCTTGCAGAGAACTACACTCATAGCTCAAGCACCAGAATTATATTGTAAACAGGTGAGAAAATGATTTGAGAGTTGAGGTTTATTAACTATTGACCCTTTTCACTCACGGTTTGAACAATTTTATTTTTTTAATTGATGATTTACTCAACTTACTCTGTTCAAAAGGTAAAAGACATTACACAAGAATTTGTGACAAATTCGTGTTTTAAACATCAATTATTTGTTTCATAGTTTTGATTTCACAGTTAAAGCACTGCAATGCATGCTGGGTATTTCTTTGTGCTTCTTAGTATACTTCAGGTATACTTCAAATAAACTACATACTACATAGTATACTACAAGCACTACTATACTACAAGTATAGGTTAAATGCACTTATACTTTTCTGTATACTTCTAACTGTACTTACAGTATGCTTAAATGTAATTTGGTCGATAAAATCTATAAAAGTACATACAAAGTAAACTAAAAGTATACTTGCTTGTTTCCTAGTTTTTAAAGTATACTTATGAAATACTTGAATATTCTTTTTTGTAAGGGTGAGACTGGTTGTTTGATACAAAGTGGACTGTAATTACGTTTCACATTGTTTGAATAAACAAATAAATTTATTAATATATGAGGTTCAATTCAAGAAATGCAATTTTAGTGTAGCTGCAACTCACTCCTTAAGTTCAAAATTATGCTGTATATTGTAGTTTATATGTTATACTACTCTCACAGTGAATTGCATTTTATAGTAATACACTCTGAATGAGGATTTAAGTAATTACTCTTAGATCTATAGTAGAAAACAACAGAAATCCAGATGGTGTAATAGTATAATCTCAGTAACATCACCAATTGTTACATTTGCTGTATTTTACAGTTGTTTCCATGAGTACAGTGAGTTACCGTAAAAAATAATGTAATCTCATGGAATTTTCCCACAATGACATGCAAATTACAGTAATGAACTGCAAACATCCTTTAGAGTTTTTTACTGTTGATTTTGCAGTACTAAGCTATGGAAATTACTGCAAAGGCTAACAGTGCAGTGTACTGTATATTTTTACATTTAGCATTAGTCAAGTTCCATTTAAGTTCATCCTCGCATGACTTACCTGACCTTCAAAGACATTTTCTCCAGCTTCTCCACACTTGGTGGGGAGATTACTCTCAGGTTGGCCAGGCTGTCCATCACAGAGCGCATGTTCATCATCTCCTGTAGGTAGTGGTTATCTGTGGGCTGCATGTTGTTATGAGGGATAAGGGTTGTTATTTTCTGGGCAGCTTGCTGGACATCAGTGACAATTTGAGTCCAGAGTGCATTGCAGGGATGGCACTGTTCACAGGCTGGGAATAATGTATTGAAGCCGGGGGCGCACTCATCACAGAATATACCGGTTACACCCGCCCGACAGATGCACTCGCTAGTCTCAGGGTCACATGATGGTCGTTTGGTTCCCTCCGGGTTGCAGTCACAAGCTGAAAACAAGATAAATCATGGTGTCTTCGCATGAAAACAAGGGGGATTTAGAAAAGGTTAAAGTGGACCTGCGCTGCTACTACTTATAATTCCTTTCCAAGCTCCTTAGACAACTTAAAGTTAGAAATATCCTGTCTCAGAGTGATGCTGAAAAACTAGTTCATGCATTTATTACTTCCAGGCTGGACTACTGTAATTCATTATTATCAGGAAGTCCTAAAAACTCCCTGAAAAGCCTTCAGCTGATCCAAAATGCTGCAGCAAGAGTCCTGACAGGGACTAGAAAGAGAGAGCAGATTTCTCCTGTATTGGCTTCCCTTCATTGGCTTCCTGTTAAATCCAGAATTGAATTCAAAATCCTGCTCCTCACATACAAGGTCTTAAATAATCAGGCCCCATCTTATCTTAATGACCTTGTAGTACCATATCACCCTATTAGAGCACTTCGCTCTCGCACTGCAGGCTTACTTGCTATTCCTAGAGTATTTAAAAGTAGAATGGGAGGCAGAGCCTTCAGTTTTCAGGCCCCTCTTCTGTAGAACCAGCTTCCAGTTTGGATTCAGGAGACAGACACTATCTCTACTTTTAAGATTAGGCTTCAAATTTTCCTTTTTGCTAAAGCCTATAGTTAGGTCCCGTTGTCTAGGCTGCTGGGGGATTCTCAGGATGCACCGATGTGTTTATACACCTGTCTGCATTTAATTATTAATTAATATTAATCTCTGGTTCTCTTCCACAGCATGTCTTTGTCCTGTCTTCCTCCTGGAATAGTGCAAACTTTCAGATTAAGACAGAGCTGGTAGATGTGGATGTTGTGCTTTGAGTGCAGCTCTTACTGTGACCATATAAGAATATCCCCATCCTGTGACATCAAACAGATCAAAGAGTATAACAAGGGTGATAAAATAAGTGTTCAAAGCAGTCTGCACCCTGAGTCTTTGGTTCACTGCCCTCAATATTTGAAACTTTGGAATGATTTATATGAACATACACCACTGGAGACATATGTCAGGAAAGAAAAGAAGAATAGTCCACTTAAAGGAAACATTAAAATATCACTCACGGATACACTGCAGGTCTGGATTCCTAAAATGATTTTCTCTGCATTCATCACAGTGCCTTCCTCCAAACTCAGGATGGCATGGACAACGTCCAGTTACCTGAATATGTCACAGCACATTCATACAAAGTTTAACAATCAGCATCTACTGCAGGTGATTATTTATAATTTGTTTTTTATTTTAAATAATAAATAAATAAATAAATAACCTTGAAATGGACATACAAACATACAAGGTTGTTTTTCTGAGGTGAGTAGCAGAGTGACAGCCTCACACCCTAAATGATAAATGAAAACTGAACCCTGTGGTCACACGCCAACACTGTCTGTGGCTGTGGAGCTCTTGCCTTGTCACAGATGTTGGAGATAGAGTTGACGGGGTCACAGCTGCAGGGCTGACATCCCGAGGCTATGTTCAGGTTCCAGTATCTGTCCTCACATTCATCACAGAGTTTACCTATCACACCTGTCCTGCAGGGACACTGTCCTGTCCTCAGATCACAGAAACAGGGTCTCCCCAGAGGACACCGAGTCACCTGAGTCCCCCGTCGATCACAGGAGCATTCTGGAAAATACTTTTATTTTAGTGTTTGTCAAAACATTGCGAAATATAGAAAAGAAATACAGGGTATATAGGTGGAGCAACAGAGAAGAAAAATTATGCAAGAAGATTATTGATGATGGAAGCATTGATCCCTTTTTCAAAACTGCAGTTTAACTTTAAAATGTTTCCAGTAAAAATCAGAGTTTAAACTGGATCTTTAGATACTTTGTTACTACCAGCCTGTCATAAAAACACATTACTTGTTTCTTAGCATTTTCACAGCTTTAATTGAAAAAACAACATATTTTGACAGCATGGAATAGTACTTTTGCACCAGCAAGTTAATTCTCTCAGACCTGTTAGCTGAAAAGTTTGCTTGTGTTACGGAAAAAATATATAGGCTTTGTGCTTATTTTCTGTTTATATTGTTTTATACAGGTCAGTGTAGTAAAAACGCCACTTTGAGTTATATTGTCTGCTAAAGGTCACAAAGTACTGTGTAAGACAGGAAACTGCAGAAGGAGACGCTTTGTGCAGAGAACAGGAAGAGGTGCAGACAGAAAAGCGGAACTAAGCAACACACACACACGTCAAGCCGGGCCAGAAGGAGTTGTTTTTATCGAAACTATGTGTGACGTGTAAAGGACCAAAATAACACAGTATATGATACACATTTTGGCTTCTAATGCTAGAGATCTGCAAATTGCTTTGGGCTGTGCACATCTCTCTCTCTTCCGGAAGATGATTAAATAATAATTATAAATACTTTGACCAACTGAGTTGTGTTTTCTCTGTCCGGTAAAATAAAAGAACAAGATTTAATACTTGGCATGGTGAGCAGGGTGTCTTTGCAAAAAAAAAATTGAGGTGAAAAAAGTGAAAGGCCTCAAGTAGAAGTGTGAGGCCTAAAAAAAATATCTACAGCAGATAAACGGTATCTGAAGTCATGAAGTCATGTCCTTAAGAAAAAGGGGAAAAAATGCCTTGCCTATCAATCACACTTATTGGTTCTGCTTGCACTTGGACAATCAACTAATTTCAGTTTGTGTGCAAGAGAAGGAAAATAGTGACACAGCCTACAGCATGAATATGGATATTTTATGATAAAGTGGACACTGCTCCAGGACAGAAACAGCTGCATTATGCTGCTAATACAACTTCAGCTCTTTGCAAGCACCCACAAAGATGAAATGCTAATGCTAAGCTAGCCAAGAACCCAGAGTGATGCTAAAGCTGAGTAAATGCAACCCAAACCCTAACCCCTCAGCCCAGCAGCCAGAGCCTGAACTTACACAAGTAACAAACTGATGAGCAATCAGGCTGCAGCCTCTACCTGTTCATGCTTCTACAGTAGAATCACCATGACGACTGCTTTGAAGTCTATTTGTGCTGGTCTCCATCTTTCAACTTTCAATTCAATTTTATTTATATAGTGCCAAATCACAACAACAGTCATCTCAAGGCGTTTTATATTGTAAGGTAGACCCTGAAATAATACAGGGTGGGCCATTTATATGGATACACCGTAATAAAATGGGAATGGTTGGTGATATTAAAGTCCTGTTTGTGGCACATTAGTATATGTGAGGGGGCAAACTCCTCAAGATGGATGGTGACCATGGTGGCCATTTAGAAGTAAATGGTAAATGGTAAATGGACTGATTCTTATATAGCGCTTTTCTACTCTCCCGGAGTACTCAAAGCGCTCTATACAACATGCCTCATTCACCCATTCACACCCACTCATACAAGCACTTCTAAACTCAAGTGCAAAGTAAACTACATTCACACACATTCATACTCCGATGAACGCATCGGAGGGCAACTTCGGGTTAGTATCTTGCCCAAGGATATTTGGCATGCAGACTGGGGGAGCCAAGGATCGAACCACCAACCTTCCGATCAGTAGCTGATCTGCTCTACCACCTGAGCCACAGCCAGAAGTCGGCCATCTTGGATACAACTTTTGTTTTTTCAATAGGAAGAGGGCCATGTGACACATCAAACTTATTGGCAATGTCACAAGAAAAACAATGGTGTGCTTGGTTTCAACGTAACTTTATTATTTCATGAGTTATTTACAAGTCTCTGACTACTTATAAAATGTGTTCAATGTGCTGCCCATTGTGTTGGATTGTCAATGCAACCCTCTTCTCCCACTCTTCACACACTGATAGCAACACCACAGGAGAAATGCCAGCACAGGCATCCAGTATCCGTAGTTTCAGGTGCTGCACATCTCGTATCTTCACACCATAGACAATTGCCTTCAGATGACCCCAAAGATAAAAGTCTAAGGGGGTCAGATCGGGAGACCTTGGGGGCCATTCAACTGGCCCACGATGACCAAGCCACTTTCCAGGAAACTGTTCATCTAGGAATGCTCGGACCTGGCACCCATAATGTGGTGGTGCACCATCTTGCTGGAAAAACTCAGGGAATGTGCCAGCTTCAGTGCATAAAGAGGGAAACACATCATCATGAAGCAATTTCAAATATCCAGTGGCCTTGAGGTTACCATTGATGAAGAATGGACCCACTATCGTTGTACCCCATATACCACACCAAACCATCACTTTTGTTGTTCCAACAGTCTTGGAGGGACCCATCCACTGTGAGTTAGTGTCAGACCAATAGAGGTGGTTTTGTTTGTTAACTTCACCATTCACATAAAAGTTTGCCTCATCACTGAACAAAATCTTCTGCGTGAACTCAGGGTCCTGTTCCAATTTTTGTTTTGCCCATTCTGCCCATTCTGTGCACCGATCTGGGTCATCCTCATTGAGATGCTGCAGTAGCTGGAGTTTGTAAGGGTGCCATTTGTGAGTAGCTAATATCCGCTGAAGGGATGTTCGACTAATGCCACTCTCCAGTGACATGCGGCGAGTGCTACGCTGTGGGCTCTTGCTGAATGAAGCTAGGACAGCGACTGATGTTTCTTCATTAGTGACAGTTTTCTTGCGTCCAGATTTTGGCAAATCCAACACTGAACCAGTTTCACGAAACTTAGCAAGCAGTTTGCTAACTGTAGCCTGGGAGATGGGTGGTCTCATAGGGTGTCTTGCATTGAAATCTGCTGCAATGACCCAGTTACTGTGTTCACCAGATATCAACACAATTTCGATCCGCTCCTCACGTGTTAACCTCTTCGACATGTCAATGTCTGTGAACAAAGAGAAACTTGTAAATAACTCATGAAAGAATAAAGTTACGTTGAAACCAAGCACACCATTGTTTTTCTTGTGACATTACCAATAAGTTTGATGTGTCACATGGCCCTCTTCCTACTGAAAAAACAAAAGTTGTATCCAAGATGGCTGACTTCTAAATGGCCACCATGGTCACCACCCATCTTGAGGAGATTGCCCCCTCACATATACTAATGTGCCACAAACAGGACTTTAATATCACCAACCATTCCCATTTTATTACGGTGTATCTATATAAATGGCCCACCTTGTACAATAATCCCTGCAGCAAAAATTGCTGAAGCAATCTTATTATGACCAAAGAGAGGAAGCAGGAAGACTTTTGGCATGGAGAATTAAGAAAATGCAGAGTGAAGGGGCAATTAATAGTATAAAGACCTCTTCAGGGAATGTAACAGTAGATCCATTGGAAATTAATGACAGCTTTAGAGAATTTTATGAAAATTTGTATAAATCAGAATGTGCTCAAGCCTCAAAAGAGCAGGACATATTCTTAGATCAAAATCAGTTCCAGACACTAACAGAAAACAGAAACCAGAAATTAGACAGACGTCTAACTATTGAAGACATATCACAGGCTATCAAAAGCATCAACAGTGGTAAGGCACCTGGGCCAGATGGCTTTCCGATTGAATTTTATAAAACTTTCCAAGAAAAATTAATAATTCCACTTTTTACCATGTATGAAGAAGCGTATCAAAATGAAGCTCTCCCACCCACTCTGAGATAGGCAATGGTTACTTTGATACTGAAACCTGGTAATCCCCCTGCAGAGCATTCATCATTTAGACTAATAAGTCTGATGGGGGTTGACACTAAAATACTTTGTAAAGTTTTAGCAAGAAGATTAGACTTCTGTATTGCACATTTAGTTCATAATGATCAAAATGGCTTTGTACTAAAATGTCAAGGGTTTCACAATATAAGAAGGGTTCTAAATATAATTCATGAGAAATTTGATGCTAAAGATACAGCTTTATTATCACTCGATGCTCATCAGGCCTTTGACAGAATAGAGTGGTCATATTTATTTAATGTTCTCCCAAGATATGGATTTGGAAATAATTTTCTCAAATGGGTTAAACTTTTGTATACAAATCCCAAAGCTAGTGTTTTAACAAATAACATAGTTTCTAACCCTATCACATTGGAGCGTTCCACTCGCCAGGGGTGCCCGTTATCTCTAATTCTATTTATCTTAGCTATAGAGTCCCTGGCGATGACAATTAGAATGAAAACTGACATATTTGGTGTCCAGTTAGGAGATCAGGAGCATAGATTGGCCCTGTATGCTGATGACCTGATAGTTTTTTTTGACTAGGCTGTCTATTAGTATACCAAAATTAATGCAACTAATGGAGTTATTTCTGGCTATAATATAAATGATTCAAAATCCTCCATCCTATTTCTGAACAAGGATGAAAGACTAAATCATATTATGTAAACCCTGCATATTAATGCAAAAAGAAGGATTTGTGTATCTTGGAGTTAAATCACCCCAGACATTGATACCATTGTAGCAACAAACTATGAGCCTTTGATTAGTGAAGTGGAGGGATCTCTAAATAAATGGATGACAATGCCCATATCAGTGATTGGCCATATAAACATGATAAAAATGAACATATTACCAAAATTTTTATAGAATAGAATAGAATAGAGTAAACTCTATTATCCCATGGATGAGACATTTCGGTGTTACAGAGCTCTTACAGCAAGCAAGGGAAAATAAAATATGAAAGGAAGACACAAGGTGGTCCTATAAACATAACCAACCGAAGTTCGTATATACAGGTAACAATGTACAGAATATGTATAGAAAAAATTGAAAAATTGTACGGCGATATGTATAAAATGTACAGGGTTATGTATAAAATCTACAGAGCTATTTATAAGATGTACAGTAAACAAACAAGCTGATGAGTAAGATGACAAAAAGAATGTTAAGCTGCATTATAGAGTCTGACAGCTGCTGGTAAGAATGACCTGCGGTAGCGCTCCTTCCGACACTGTGGGTGTAAGAGTCTACTGCTGAACGAGCTGCTCAGTGCTCAGACTTTAGAGGGAAAACCAGCACACCGCAGACCACGGCCTCTCTGTGTGAGGATTTAAACGTATTCTACGCTAGATTCGACACAACGAACACCATGAGACCGGACAGTGTGCGCACCGCGGATGACGTCAGCGCGCACACTGTGTCTGAGGAGGATGTGCGGAAGTGCTTCACGAGGGTGAACGCACGCAAAGCTACTGGTCTGGACGGGATTCCCGGCCGCGTCCTCAAGTCATGCGCGGCTCAGCTGGTTGGAGTGTTTACACACATCTTCAACCTTTCCCTCTCTCTGTCTGTAGTCCCAGCCTGCTTCAAAATGGCCACCATCGTCCCTGTACCCAAATCCTCCACCATCTCCTCATTGAATGACTGGCGACCCGTAGCCCTGACCCCCATCGTGAGCAAATGCTTCGAGAAGCTGGTCAGGGACTTCATCTGCTCTGCACTACCCGACTCACTGGACCCTCTACAGTTTGCATACCGCCACAACAGGTCCACTGATGATGCCATAGCCCTGACACTCCATGCTGCCCTGTCACACCTGGAAAAAAGAGACATGTATGTGAGAATGCTGTTTGTAGATTACAGCTCAGTATTCAATACCATCGTTCCCTCGAAGCTGGACAGGAAACTGCAGGATCTAGGATTGAGCAGCTCCCTCTGCAGCTGGATCCTTCACTTCCTGTCTGACAGACGCCAAGTGGTCGGACTGGGCAACATCACCTCATCCCCCGTCATAATTAACACTGGTGCTCCACAGTGGTGTGTACTGTACTCTACACCTACAACTGCATGGCCACTACACTGTAAAATCTAATTACTTCACAGAACTCAAAAAAATATGCAAACTCGTTGCCTCAAAAAAAAAAACTAAGTAAAGTTTACTTAGGATGACTGTTAGGACAACTTATTCATTGCAAGTCTGCAGTATTAAGAATAACTTGATATTTCTGACTGTACAATACTAATTTTTTACCTACTGACAAACATTTCAAGTTCAACTAAATGAAAAAACAATTTGTGGTAACCTGAATGTGATTAAAAATAATTAACAACACTTTTTGTAATGATGTTAAAATGAGCCCAACTTTTATTTTCAAATGCAAAAAAGTATAACAGCCAACATACTGGACACTGTTCTCTTGAACAACATATAATTATATTGCCATCACTGTTATAATCTTACAATGAAACAAAGTCTCAGATTTAATTATTCTGAAAATAAGTTTAGGCCTACCACAAGTTTGTTTTGTAGTTACATTACTTATATAATCAACATAAAATATATTTGTTGTTCTGTCACAAGTGCAGTCTCTAATTTAAACAACACATTTGTTTTTCATTCCAACACATGAGCTGGAATGTTGTATTATTTTAAGGATGCTTGTTTCCAGTCCAGGCATTACTGCCTGAATGACTGTCATGGATCGAGGTGATCCAAATGTAGGTGCAGAAGAAAGTCTTTAACTTCCCTTAAGTACAGTGGCAGTGGATGTGGGTTGGAGATGCAATGAGCTTGAACCTGCAGGCGATCATCTTCACTGACCACACCATCTGTGATGGAGGACTCATCTCTCCTGGTGTCCTGCAAGCAAACAATCATATTTTTTGGAACATGAACTTAATTGCTTTCTTAAAACATTTTTTTCTGCAATTGTTATAGAACAGACTCCAATTTAGACAAACTCAGGCTCCCTCCCCACGGGAGAGGTGACATTCAATGTCCCACTTGTCAGTCTGGATAGCCCTGACCACCACCCAACACACAATAATGTCATGAAAGCATCATTTTAAAAAGGGCTATGCAAACATGGCCAATAACTTTCATTCTAATGATCTGCAAAATGATTTGGGCACAAAACAAATTTTGCTGTTAGAAAACTTGCAGACTTCACTATATACAGTGTAGACCCTCAAAACTAAGATTGGGGGATGTGATCTTTCAAGAAATGCAGACCAAACTGTTGTTGTTTGTTTACTTACACAGCATGTCTTGTAGAATTAACTGGAGTCACCAGCAACAGCACAGTGCAGTCATATCTCAAGTGTAATAACAGAAGACAGGAAAAGATCAGTAAAGAAACAACTTCCCCAAAGCACAAACAAAACAATAAGTAAAACAGGCTGATCTAAAGTGTGATTAAAATTCAGCCTGATTAATATAAATGTCACTGACAGTTGCTAATATATTGGAAAACCAAAATACCACTGAGTTGATGTCTTTCTGTCCAACAGCAGGAGTGCTGGTCCCAAGCCTCAAAGACAGCAAGAAGCAAGCAGAGGGAGAAAAAACAAAATTTTTTAGAAGCTGATTTGATCCTTAATGGCTGTGCAGTCATTATAACTTACAACACAGAGGGTCAATGTAGACCCATACAACCAAATTAGACTAACACATATAGTATTAAAAACACCATCTACTACTGTGTCTGAATGTGTGGTATTGGCACTGTCAGTTTAGGCCTAAAGAGATATGTGTTTAAAAAAAGACCAACTAATTTAAATATAATCATTACATGCTTGTTAAACGCTAACTTCCAATATATAAAGTTTCTAACAAGCAAAATGACCAGATCCAACATATGGCAGGGTTTATATGTAACATAATGTTTCTTATGATTCAACTGTGGAATTTAACTTAATTCTTTAGAAGGACAAGCTATATTACTTTATTCTCAAGTATAAAGCCAACCTAGGCTTTAACCATTTAATAAGCCACTAATCTGGATTATAGCTTTCACAACAAAAATGGTTTTTAAACAAATTTTTTAACAAAACAAGTACTATTAATATTATTATTTAAAATGTAATTAAACAGAGAAGTCGGTTAAATATAAAAGCAGTTTGCTTATGTTGTTAAATAAAGGCTAGATTTGACATTAATAGATGCCACATATGTTCAAAAGCTGCCACAAAGCATTAAATAAAATAGACGTCTCCGAAAACGTCCGAGCATTTTTGCAAATATGTGATGTCTTGATAAATTGAGCAACAATGAACATTACACAGCTACATTCTCGCATGAAAACATCTTAAAAGTTTATTTTGTGACCCAGAAAAAGTAATATTTAAAAGTTTTTTAGCTGCGCTCCTCCGCCATTGCCGCGTTTCAGTTTTGGACGAATTGCATTCTGGAATATTTAGCTGTATCAAGTCGCTCTGAGTCCACACAAGTCACCACTGATACATGCTCGATAAAACAGGAGGAGCAAAAACACATCCCGGAATTTTTCGCGTTGTCGGCTTCATGTGTACTTTGAATTGGAACAGTACTTGGTCTCCGACGTATCACAAGTCCATGAGACCACAAGTACGCATACACAGGCTCCGACAACTGCGGCCGACAAATGCGATCCTCCTTTTCCCCAGATTACCCTTTCTGGGTCACAAAATAAACTTTTAAGATATTTTCAGGTGAGAATGTAGCTGTGTAATGCTCAAATATCTACTTAATTTATCAAAATATCACATATTTGCAAAAGTGCTTTCGACGGTATATATATATATATATATATATATATATATATATATATATATATATATATATATATATATATATATATATATATAGTTAGTTAGTTATGGTTATGGATTGAAAATATCCCCACACCCCACCCCACCCCTAACGGCTGCACCTCCCGAAAAATTTTGTCTGGGCTCTTATCTCACTTTTTTATTTCAAACAATCAACAGAAAATTTCACAGACATATTTTTATATAAGGTTTTTAAGGCTGTGGTGTTAATTTTTAAGTAACATGAGCCCAGCAGCAGCAGCAACGCTAGGCTAACACTAACTAGCTAGCAAGATTATAAACCTGGTGCTAAACTAAGAGAAGCCACAAAATCAGTTTGAATAAGAGTAAACATTTACTCACCAAGTCAGTGTATCAGGTAAAGATCCGCAGCAATGACAACAATAATATCTTGAGCTGACGCTTCTCCAGGTTTGCTCAACATATTCCAGAAAAAAATGCTGCCACCATAAATATGCAGACTCAAATAAATTTAGTTGATCAGCGTTTTTGCATAAAAAGTACTGGTAAGTTACTTAAATTGAGTTCTAATACAAATTGATAAAAATTGAGTTCAGCCTACTTAATATTTTTAATTAAACACAATATTAGATTTTACAGTGTAGTAACTCCAACATCATCGTGAAGTATGTGGATCACACTACAGTGGTGGGTCTTATCACCAAAGTTCATGAGACGGCTTACAGGGAGGAGGTCAGCACCCTGACCCACTGGTCCCGAGACAACCATCTCACCTTCAACTTCGTGACTTGGAGGAGAGAGACCTAATGTTTAATAATCCACATTTCACTGTTTTACTCTTTGGTTCAGATGTGGATACTGTATTGCTCTTCCTCTGTGATTTTTTATGTTTAAGTCGTTTTTGCTGGTTTTTATTTTGTTTTTTGTCTGTTTGGGAGCTGACACAGTCTCTATGGAAATGAGTTTTTGGGGGGGTAGCAGGAGGAGAGAAGTGGCAGAGTGGCGTGTAAGACTGCAACTCTGCTTCCTGGTCCCAACTCTAGATAGTCACATTTTGGAGGGTTTAATACATTTGTCCAGATTTCTAGAAATGAGACCTGCTCCATCCAAAGTGGGATGGATGCTGTCCCTCCTAACAAGACCAGGTTTCCTTCAGAAATTTTCCCAATTATCTATGAAGCCCACATCGTTTTTTGGACACCACTCAGACAGCCAGCAATTTAAGGAGAACATGCGGCTAAACATGTCACTACTGGTCCAATTGGGGAGGGGACCAGAGAAACTTAGTCCAACATATTATTTTCCCAATACTATATTTTTTTAACACTGTTCATATGTATATAGTGGTGCAGAAGTAGGCATTTCTTTTCCCAAATGTCTGCACTGAGTAGGAGATTGTACATGTGTATAGTAAAAATAAAAGGGATTCTACTCTATTCTATTAGGATAGAGATCTGTGTTAGTGTGTGGGGCTGTAGCCTCAGGTTTATATTGTCAAATGGTAATTATGAGACAGTCTGTTTCAGATCATTTTCCCGAGTAACATGAAAGTAACGTAACAAGTCGACCAACGGATGTCTTTCTTCTGGGTGTAATTAAGTAACGTACTGCATTACTTTAAAGAAAAGTGCTCTGTGTAATATGTGTAATAATTTTTCTACTTTTTCTACTCCCGGCGCCCCCCGTGAGTGGCAGCCTGTTACAGCAGCTCCACTCATTCTGAGCTTCTTTCTTATCTTCTCTTTACTTTCTCGTAATTTTTTGTAACTAAAGTTTTAGCAATTAGGTTCTGCAATCATGGACTACCGTTTTGTGCTAGTCTTGGTTGTTTTTCTCTGTTTTTTTTCCCTCCTTTTTCACCCGTGTTTGGGAACCCAGCACATGGATCCTTTGTTTACAGTAGGGATCAGCTGTTAGCGCTGCGTCCCGCAGCAGTGCTGCCGGAGGGCAGACACGACATTCCCAGCAAGCTGACGAGGAAAAGACGTGGGTGTTGTGCTGGGAAGGAGCGCTGTCACCCGAGAAGGAGATGTTATAGACCATCTCTCCCTTTTGCAATCATTGGAAACGTAAGATCTTTGCCCAATAAGATGGATGAGTTCAAGTCACTAACCTGGTCACAGAGGGAATAACGGCAATGTAGCATCATGATGCTAATGGATTCCTGGCTAACACTGCTAACTCCGGACACGAGTGTGATGCTACCAGGGTTCCAGCTGCTGCGGGCGAATAGGACGAGAGAGAGCGGTAAGAGGAAGGGATTGGGACTGGCAGTGTTTGTGAATGACAGATGGCGTAACCCTGGGCACATCAATGTAAAAGAACAACTCTGCAGCAGAGACACTGAGCTGTTAGCCGTTAGCATGCATCCGTACTACCTGCCCCGGGAATTCTCACATGTTATCGCGATAACAGCGTATGTCCCCCCCTCGGCCATCGCGGATGCAGCCTGTGACTCTCTCCACTCTGTGGTCAGCAGAGTGCAAACACAATCTCCGAGAGCCCTTCTTTTAATATCAGGGGACTAATCATGTCTCGCTGGACTCCACGCTGCCCATCTTCACCCAGTATGTGACCTGCCCAACCAGAGACAATAAAACACTGGACTTACTGTATGCCAATGCAGAAGAGACATACAGTTCATCACCTCTCCCTCCCCTGGGCAGACCTGATCACAATCTGGTGCACCTTGTCCCTGTGTATGAGCACTTAGTGCGCAGGGAGCCACCAGCCACCCGCACAGTACAGAGATGGTTGGAGGAGATCGAGGAGGCTCTTAAGGATTGTTTTGAGTCTACTGTGTGGAAGGTGATCTGTGATGAGCACGGAAAGGACATCGACAGCCTGGTGAAATACATTACGGACTATATTAACTTCTGTGTGGATAACACCGCACCCACCAGGACTGTGCGGTGTTTCTCCAACAACAAACCTTGGATTACCCCAGAAATTAAAGCTGTCCTCAAGAAGCAGAGGAGGGCCTACGAATCTAGAGAGAAGGAGGAGCTGAAAAGGGTGCAGAGAAAGCTGAGGGGACTGATAAGGAATGGGAAGGACAGCTACAGGCAGAACATGGAGAACCAGCTTCAGCAAAACAACGTTGGCGAAGTCTGGAGAGGCCTCAGAACCATCTCGGGACACAAAGGTCAGAACTCTGCCTGGGAGGGATGTGAGGTGGGCAAATGAACTGAATCATTTCTTCAACAGATTTGACTCATCCATGAGGCAGTCTCCAACATCGGCTGCAGACTCACCCACCCCCACTACTGCTGTTCCACCTCTGACACCTCAGACACTTCACACCACCTCTACTCACCCTGCTCACTCCTCCCCACCCCCAACAACTGCATCCAATACACACTCAACACAAGGCTCCAGCCTGTCTCTCTCAACCACCCAGGTTAGGAGGGAACTGAGGAGGATTAAAGCCAGGAAAGTTGCAGGTCCAGATGGCATCAGCTCAAGGGACGTCAGGTCCTGCGCAGACCAAATGTGTGAGGTGATGGAGCACCTCTTCAGCCTGAGGCTGAGGCTGGGAAGAGTCCCACAGCTCTGGAAAACCTCCCATATTGTACCAGTGCCAAAGACTTCACGCCCCAAGGACCTCAACAGCTATAGGCCAGTGGCTCTGACATTCCACCTGGTGAAGACCCTGGAGTGGCTGGTCCTGACTCAGCTTCAGCGCCTGGTGAGCTAATCACTGGATCCACTTCAGTTTGCCTACCAGCCTGGCATTGGAGCGGATGATGCTGTCATTCACATCGTGCATCGTTCCCTTGCTCACCTGGAGACCGCTGGGAGTACTGTGAGAATCATGTTCTTTGACTTCCCCAGTGCCTTTAACACCATTCTTCCCACGGTCCTGAAGGACAAGCTGTAGAACTCTGGAGTGGACAATCACCTCACTACATGGATTCTGGACTACCTCACCGACCGACCACAGTATGTCAGAACTCAGGGCTGTGTGTCGGACAGGGTCGTCTGCAGTACGGAGGCCCCACAGGGAACGGTTCTGGCACCGTTCCTCTTCACCATCTACACTGCAGACTTCTCCCACAACTCCACCCAGTGCTTCCTGCAGAAGTTCTCTGATGACTCTGCAATAGTCGGCCTCATCACTGATGGGGATGACAGGGAGTACAGAGGACTGACACAAGGCTTTGTGGACTGGTGCCAGCAGAACTACCTCCAGATCAACACTAGTAAAACCAAGGAGCTGGTGGTAGACTTCCGCAGGTACAAGCATCCTCCACTGCAACCACTGAACATCCAAGGTATGGACATTGAGACTGTGGACAGCTACAGGTACCTTGGTGTTCATCTGAACAATAAACTGGACTGGACTCATAATTCAGACGCCCTCTACAGGAAAGGGCAGAGCAGGCTGTACCTGCTGCGGAGACTCAGGTCTTTTGGAGTGAAGGGCCCACTCCTGAAGACCTTCTATGACTCTGTGGTGGCCTCAGCCATCTTTTATGGTGTGGTCTGCTGGGGTGGCAACATCTCTGCTGGGGACAGGAAGAGACTGAACAGGCTGATCCACAGGGCCAGCTCTGTTCTACGATGCCCTCTGGACCCAGTGGAGGTGGTGAGTGACAGGAGAATGGTGGCTAAGCTGTCATCCCTGTTGGACAACATCTCCCACCCCATGCAGGAGACTGTGACAGCACTGAGCAGCTCCTTCAGTGGCTGCGGCACCCACAATGTGGGACGGAGAGATTTCGCAGGTCTTTCCTCCCCACTGCTGTCAGACTCCACAACAAAGACTTCAACTGATCAAACACACACATCCACACGTCTGCAATAGCAATAACACAATTACTCTTTTTCTGGCATCGTTGTATTATACTCAATTGTATATAGCATTTGTATTCTATTTTATTCTAGTCTATTTTATTCGATTGTATATAGTATTTCATTTTATTTTATTCTATTCTATTGTGTACAGTATCTTATTGATATCTTATTCCAGTGTTTTTCTCTAATTTTTCTATGCAAGTTTGCACTGTTCACTTTTGTAACAAAACAAATTTCCCATGCGTGGGACTAATAAAGGTTATCTTATCTTGTCTTATCTTATCTTAATTATTTTTTTAAGTAACGACACCAACACTGATCACAACAAAGATGGAAGCACCTCCAACAAGCACAAACATGTGACCCGCAGCATGCAAGTGAATGTGCATGAGTGTAATTTCTTTGATATGCTGATTATTGATGGCTGTGACTTTCAAAGTGGAGCCAATGAGAACTGATATGGGAAGGAATCGAATTGATAAGTGATATCAATAATGGAATTGGAATTGCTAAATTCTTATCAATTGCCATCCCTAGTCAATATTGAATTTAAAGTTTTCAATTCGCTCAGCCTTACAGACACTCAAGCACCAGCGCTCCTTTACACTAAAAGTTAAAGTAGCTCAGGCACCTGATCAAGACACGTCTAAGTTGCCTCCCAGTGGATATTTAGTGGGTTGGGTGTCCAGTTGGGTGAAGACTGTGGGTTCCATCAAAAAATGGACACATTAAAGGACACAGGAATACCTGGTGCCCCGATGAGGCTTTGCATACACGTAAGAGGATGAAAGGATGATAGATGAGGTTTCTATGTTTTTGTTGTCACCTTTGCAGTCCTGGGTTAGGGCATTGCCATAGTAGCCAGGTTTGCAGTTTTGGCAGTGTAGGCCGATTGTGTTGTGAAGGCAGTGTAGACACTCTCCTGTTGTGCTGTTACATGAGTTGGGATCATCAGGGTTGATGTTGTTGTTGCAGGGACACTCTTTACAGACTGCACCTGGCAATGTCAGATCACCATAGAAACCAGGGCTGCACCTATCACAGCTTACACCTAAAAGGGAAACAGAGAGTGATCTATTTTATGTGTCTTTCCAAAAACCTTCTGATAAAGACTGACTCTTAGCATCGCTGCTGTCTGTCTCTGTTTGCCTCTTTTATGTAAAGAAGGTAAAAGTAAGTAATGCAAAGATACTAGCTCTTACCTGTGTGCCCCTCCTGGCAATTACAGATGAGCCTGAGGGACTGTGGGTCATGCTGACAGGAAGTGGCGAAGAATCGTCCACTGCTCAAAACATCTGGACACAAACACAGCTGACAGGCCTGTCTGGAGATTGGGTCACCATAGTAACCCTCAACACACCTGCATCAAAATAGGTGTATCATGATGACCTGAACAGGTACAGACCCTCAGCAGTAAGTACTGGCACACTTATCTCCTGAGTAAATCTAACTTCATACATTTACATTTACTCAGAGACATAGCAAAGACATTTTCAGAGGGAAAAAATCACCAGCTGAGTTACAGTAAAAAAGGTGTTTTTTTTTGGGTTTTTTTTTTAAATTACATCTGTTTACAGATAAAAGCTGCTTAACTGAAAACTGAAAACCCAACCTCTTTGTCTAATTCTCTCTGTTCTTCATCATTATGGAGTACAGTATGTACTACATCTCTGACTCGAGGAGAGGGCCTAAGGGTACATCTGTCACCATCTTACAATGCTGTGATTGCAGCCATTCCCCAACTTTCTGTGAATGGTACTCATGGCCATTGATCATGACAATTTGCATATTGATGATCAAGGACCTGACCTCACAGACCATTGTTAGTCAGTGACTAACCTTTCACAGCTGGGTCCAGTAGTGTGCTCCCTGCAGCTCAGACAGTCTCCGGTAAGTCCATCACACATCTCTGACAGCCCATTACATTCACACGATCGACAGGAAGGGAATCCCCAGAATCCCATCTGACAGCGATCGCAGCGCTGACCCGCCGTCTCTGAACGACATGCACACTGACCACTGACCTGATCGCACAGCTCTGACACAGAGCCATGGGGGTCACAATCACATCCTGCAAACAGGTGAGAATTCATTGTGAATCAACTGTCAGATGCTCAGAGAGAAAACAAAAGGTAGTGTTTCCCCTCTGGGTTTGGTTTCTTACGTTTGCAGCCTTCAGGTCCAAAGCCAAACGTCATTGGGGCACAGGCATCGCAGCAACGACCAATCACATTGGCCTTACATTGACAAAACCCACCCAGTTTACTGCAGGATGGTCCAATAGAGCCGATAACATTACACCTGCAAACTGACAGCAGGTAAAGCGCAGAAATAAACATATAAAACACTTGTCTTTTACTTTTTGTCTCAGTCCTGGATGATCTCAGTCCAACTACTTACGGACAGCTCCATTGTGGATTTGTGCTGAAAGGCTCATGATGAGTCCCTCGCAGACTTCAGGTAGCGACTCCTGAGGGCCAAGCTTGACAGTCAATCCAGTACAGTGAAACTGGTGAAAAGTGTCGAGGTCGCTCTGAGAGCAGAAATTTTGGACTGACCCAATTCTATTAAAAAGACTAATCTGAAAAAAAGGGGGCAGGATTAAACATGTAGAAATCACCTCATATAGACAGATGCCATCATTTAATTTTGAACAGAAAAAATTGAAACCATGCAATCTTCGCAAATTTGTTTTTTCACAGAGAGAGAGCTAGAGAGTATTGCTCAGCTATGATTGGACAGTTACTGTTAGTAGGAGGATTTTAGGGAATATGTCAATCACTTTATCTGAATAGATGAAGAACTCCTTACCGAGTCAATTAGGATGTGTGAACCATCAGATCTGGGCTGTTTGTAAAAGGTGATATCCACAAAATAGTGACCTCCAGCATTCAGACAGAGCAGAGAGTCCAGAATACCTCGTCTGGAAAAACAAACGGCAAAAACAAACAAAAACTGCTGCTACTGAGACACAATCTCTGACACAAGTACACTATTAAAGCTTCAGAGAACCTTGGAGCCCACATAAATAAAATGTGTAAGAATGTCTCTGTATGTGGAACCAGGAGTAAAAAGGCACAACATGTGTGTTAGCTGTAGCTGCTAGCTGTCTGCTTTCCTTTTATAGATATTCTGTTGAGAGTCCTCTGTCAGTACATCCTGGTTTGGTTCACAAGCTGCACTATGACTGACAGCAAGGGGCTGCAAAGTTTATTAAATCATCACACACACGCAGCTATGCCCTATCATTGATATACACACAGAGCCTGCTGCCTGTGCCACAAACATGATGTCACCCACAGACCACCTAAACATGGCCTCTGTAAACAACTCACACAGAGACTGTACAATATCCTGTACAATTTATTCTGCTAGTTTCAAAGAACCTGCTTCATTTCACATCTGAATAGTCATGTGACCTTCATGGATGTAATAGACGCCCTGTTTTCTGATTCTCACCTAGAGTTTCCAGGTAGAATCAGAGTTTTACTTCCTGTTGGACTGCTGCTGCAGCCGCCATCGCCTTGTGACACTTTGATGATACTGACTAAAGCCATCCAGTCAGATGCAGACTAGAGAAAATAATAAATTGACATGACTTATAGAAAGACAATTACGTCAATTTTATTAAACATGTACATTTACATTAAGTTTAGTATTCAAATTCTCCTCACCTCTGGTTCATAGGAAATCACCAGCTGGTAATCAGTCGAAGATGGGAGGTTGTCCACAGTAAATCTAAGCCCCACCCCCTCAAACACTCTAACCAATCCCAGGCCAGTCCAGGTTACTGGCTGGTGATATGCCCTCTGACGGGGAATGATTTGCAGGGTGTAACCGGGGACCAGAGGGATGCTGGTTTGCTGCTGGATGGAAACAAACAACAGATGCACTGAGGAAAGAGGACGATCTGATTAGCTGAAACATGTGGCTTGCAAAAGTATTCGGCCCTCTAGAACTTTTCCACATTTTGTCACAATACAGCCACAAACATGAATCAATTTTATTGGAATTCCACGTGAGAGACCAATACAAAGTGGTGTACACGTGAGAAGTGGAATGAAAATCATACATGATACCAAACATTTTTTACAAATAAATAACTGAAAAGTGGGGTGTGCGTAATTATTCTGTCCCCTGAGTCAATACTTTGAAGAACCACCTTTTGCTGCAATTACAGCTGCCAGTCTTTTAGGGTATGTCTCTACCAGCTTTGCACATCTACAGACTGAAATCCTTGCCCATTCTTCTTTGCAAAACAGCTCCAGCTCAGTCAGATTAGATGGACAGCGTTTGGGAACAGCAGTTTTCAGATCTTGCCACAGATTCTCAATTGGATTTAGATCTGGACTTTGACTGGGCCATTCTAACACATGGATATGGTTTGTTTTAAACCATTCCATTGTTACCCTGGCTTTATGTTTAGGGTCGTTGTCCTGCTGGAAGGTGAACCTCCGCCCCAGTCTCAAGTCTTTTGCAGACTCCAAGAGGTTTTCTTCCAAGATTGCCCTGTATTTGGCTCCATCCATCTTCCCATCAACTCTGACCAGCTTCCTGTCCCTGCTGAAGAGAAGCACCCCAGAGCATGATGCTGCCACCACCATATGTGACAGTGGGGATGGTGTGTTCAGAGTGATGTGCAGTGTTAGTTTCCGCCACACATAGCGTTTTGCATTTTGGCCAAAAGTTCCATTTTGGTCTCATCTGACCAGAGCACCTTCTTCCACATGTTTGCTGTGTCCCCACATGGCTTGTGGCAAACTGCAAACGGGACTTCTTATGGTTTTCTGTTAACAATGGCTTCCTTCTTGCCACTCTTCCATAAAGGCCAACTTTGTGCAGTGCACAACTAATAGTTGTCCTATGGACAGATTCCCCCACCTGAGCTGTAGATCTCTGCAGCTCATCCAGAGTCACCATGGGCCTCTTGGCTGCATTTCTGATCAGCGCTCTCCTTGTTCGGCCTGTGAGTTTAGGTGGACGGCCTTGTCTTGGTAGGTTTACAGTTGTGCCATACTCCTTCCATTTCTGAATGATGGCTTGAACAGTGCTCCGTAGGATGTTCAAGGCTTAGGAAATCTTTTTGTAGCCTAAGCCTGCTTTAAATTTCTCAATAACTTTATCCCTGACCTGTCTGGTGTGTTCTTTGGACGTCATGGTGTTGTTGCTCCCAATATTCTCTTAGACAACCTCTGAGGCCGTCACAGAGCAGCTGTATTTGTACTGACATTAGATTACACACAGGTGCACTCTATTTAGTCATTAGCACTCATCAGGCAATGTCTATGGGCAACTGACTGCACTCAGACCAAAGGGGGCTGAATAATTACGCACACCCCACTTTGCAGTTATTTATTTGTAAAAAATGTTTGGTATCATGTATAATTTTCGTTCCACTTCTCAAGTGTACACCACTTTGTATTGGTCTTTCACGCGGAATTCCAATAAAATTGATTCATGTTTGTGGCTGTAATGTGACAGAATGTGGAAAAGTTCAAGGGGGCCGAATACTTTTGCAAGCGATTGTATGAGTTGGGCTGTGTCCAAATTCAGGGGCTGCATCCTTCGGAGACCGCATTTGTGGGACGATTATATCACAGCACACCAAATTCAAAGGCTGCTCCAAATGTGACCCACAAATGCGTCCTCCTTTTCCCCGGATTTGAAGGAGGGTCCGGTGTATCCTTTGTGGCCCAGAGAAGCCCAGACCTCTCTCCCCAGCCATCTCCTCCAGTTTATCCGCGGGAACAGCAAGGCATTCCCAAGCCAGCCAAGAGATACATGCCCATAACACCTCACCCAGGAGGCGCCCAGGAGGCATTCTTGTCAGATGCTCGAACCATCTAGACTGGCTCCTTTCGATGTGGAGGAGCAGCAGCTCTACTCTGAGCCCCTCCCGGATGGCTGAACCTCTCTAAGGGAGAGGCCAGCCACCCTTCAGAGGAAGCCCATTTCTGCCACTTGTATCCACGATCTCTTTCTTTCGGTCACTACCTACAGTTTGTGACCATAGGTGAGGGTAGGGACGTAGATCAACCGGTAAATTGAGAGTTTTGCTTTTACACTCAGCTCCCTCTTCACCACGATGGACTGGTACCGTGTCCGCATCACTGGAAGTGCAGCACAAATCCGGCTGTCGATCTCTCCTTAACTTGGGGCAGTAACTCGTCCCTGACCTGGAGTGGGCACCCCAACCCTTCCGGCTGAGGACCATGGCCTCAGATTTGGAGGTGCTGATTCTCATTCCCACCACTTCACACTTGGCTGTGAACCGTTCCAGTGTGAGCTGGAGGCCATCACCCGATGAAGCCAACAGAACCACATAATCCGCGAAAAGCAGGGATAAGATTCTGAGACCATCCAGGTGAAAGCCTTCCACCATTTGGCTACACCTATAAATTCTGTCCATAAAAATTTTGAACAGAATCGGTGACAAAGGGCAGCCCTAGCGGAGCCCATCACCCACTGGGAATGAGTCCCACTAATTACCGTCTATGCAGACCAAGCTCTTGCAATGGTTGTATAAGGATTGAATGGCTTGTAGCAATGGGCCAAACACCCCATACTCCTGGAGCACACCCCACAGGAAACTCAGAGGGACACGGTCGAATGCCTTCTCCAAGTCCACACAACACATGTCCACAGCCAAAACACTGGCTGGGCAAACTCCCATGCACCCTCAAGTATCCTTGAGAGGATAAAGAGCTGGTCTGGTTTTCCACAACCAGGATGAAAACCGCATTGTTCCTCCTGTATCTGAGGTTTGACTAAAGGACAGACTCTACTTTCCAACACCCTGGCATAGACGTTCCCAGGGAGGCTGAGGAGTGTGATCCCCCTATAGTTGGAACACAACCTCTGGTCTCCTTTCTTAAAGATGGGAACCACCACCCCAGTCTGTCAATCCAGAAGTACCACCCCTGATCTCCATGCAACATTGCAAAGGTGTGTCAACCAGGACAGCCCTACATCATCCAAACTCAGGGCAGACCTCATCCACCCTAAGGGGTCTGCCACCAAGGAGTTGTTTAACTGCCTCAGTGATCTCACCCTCGGAGATTGGTAGGTCATCCCGCACTCCAGACTCTGCTGACTTCACAGAAGACATGCCAGTGGGATTAAGGAGGTCCCCAAAGTATTCCTTCCACCGCCCGACAATTTTCTCAGTCGAAGTCAGCAGCACTCTGCCTGCACTATACACAGTGCAGGTAGAGCACCGCTTTTCACTCCTGAATCGCCTGACGGTTTGCCAGAATCTCTTCGAGGCCTTCTGAAAGTCTTTTTCCATGGGCTCTCCAAACTCCTCCCACACCCAAGTTTTTGCATCATCCACAACCTGAGCCACGTTCCGTACATGGCTGCCTCCGAAGTCCCACAGGCTAACCAAGGACTCCTTCAATATGACTCCTTCTTCAGCCTGGTGGCTCCCTTCACCTGTGGTGTCCACCATTTGGTTTGGGGGTTACCACCATGTTGGCACCAACCGCAGCGCAGTGCAGCAGTTTTGGCGATGGAGGTGCTGAACATGGTCCATTTGGACTCAATGTCCCCAGTCTCCCTTGGAATGCTGTTGAAGCTCTGCCAGAGGTGTGCGTTTAAAATCTCACGGACTGGGGGCCTCTGCCAGGCGTTCCCAGCACACCCTCACTATACGTTTAGCTGCGCCATGTCTGTCCAGTGTCCTCCCTTGCCACCTGATCCAACTCACCACCATGTGGTGATCATTTGACAGCTCAGCCCCTCCCTTTACCCGAGTGTCCAGAACTTATGGCCGCGGGTCTGGTGATATGATTACAAAATTGATCATCGACCTGTGTCCATAAGTGCCACGTGCACTTATGGACACTCTTATGTTCGAACATGGTGTTCGAATCCAGAATTCATTGTGAATCTAAGGTTGAAGCAAATTTTTGGAAAAAAATGACAGATGGTTGTAGCAAAGCAGTCCAGAAATAAACTTAAAGGTAAGTACTGGGTTTTTATCTCACCCAAATATCCAGTGGACCAAATGTTAGCATACCAAATAATCTTAAAACATCAAAATTAGTTAACCTTCATCTAAGTTACATGATATTAGTCATATCCCACTTAATTGGGTCATGCAAACTTTGGTTAGTTACAACCTGAGCCTGTCACCTTTGTTATAAAGCCCAATATTTCTGCGGATCTTATGTCCTGTTTCCCATTTTCTCTTTTATTCTCTCTTGTTAAAATGAAAATACGTCCCATCATTCTAATACGAAAATTGTGCTTCATCCTGCAAGTTAACAGATGCTTGATGAGACCTATTATATTTGTACACTCAAAATGAAATGAGACTAGTCTCATGAGCTACTCTTGCAAACTAGCTAAACTTAGCATCATTGTTGGTTAAAGGGACTCAGTGCCCAGATTCACATGCAGATGAAAAAACACAATAAAAGAAAGATTTTCTGTTTTTCTGTCGAACATTCTGACCACCACAGCAGTAGCTGCTATTGTCATTGTTGCCAGGTAACAGGAACCCCACGTTGTAGGCTAGACCGTCCAATTTCACAGCCTTGCACTTCTAGTCTTTGCTGCCTTGGAAGGATGCAGCCCGCGAATTTGGACATGGCCTATAGTCTCCCACTGATCAAAGCATTAACATGTAACAAGAAATGGATCTCACCAATCTCTTTCTCCTTTTCTGTCGCTGGGCAAGTTGTTGAGCCTGCCGAACTAAAATGACTCGTCCATTTTGGAACTTAGTGTCAAAACCTTGCTCTTTGAAGTACTGCTCACACTGAGGTAACACTCCTGGGTTCAGCTGAAAACACACACAGATACTGTGTATATAGTGCAAGTGGGCAGCATTCACAGTGCTTCACTTGTTCCACATTTTGTCATATTACAGCCTTATCCCAAAATGGATTAAAATCATTTTTCACCTTGAATTTCTACTCAGAATACCCTAGAATGACAAAGTAAAATGAGTTTCCTTGAAATTCTTGCAAATTTATTAAAAATGAAAATACAAACAAATAACATGTAGCTATAAGGAGGAATTGTCTGCAGACCTTTGAGCCTGGACTGTATTGAGGCACGGATCTGGGGAAGAGTATAGAAACATTTCTGAAGGTCCCAAATGAGCACAGCGGCCTGCATTATTCATAAATAGACATTTAGAACCACCATGACTCTTCCTAAAGCTGGCTGCTCAGCAAAGGGTTAGGGAGCTCTGACAGAGCTCCAGGGTTGCTTTGTGGAGAGAGGAGAACCTTCCAGAAAGACAGCCATTTTTGCAGCACTCCACCAATCAGGCCTGTATGGTAGCATGGCCAGACGGAAGAGATTCCTCAGTAAAAGGCTCAAGAGTTTGCTACACAGCATACCAAAGACTCTCAGACCATGAGTAACAAAATTCTTTGGTCTGAGGAAATGAAGATTGAACTTTTTGGCCTGACTGCCAAACATCATGTCTGGAAGAAACCAGCCACAGCTCATCACACGCTCAATACCATCGCTACAGGGAATCATGGTGATATAGAATCATGCTGTGGTGATGTCTTTCAGGAGGAACTGGGAGACTAGTGAGGGTTGAAGGAAAGATAAATGCTGCAATGTATAGTGATATCCTTTGTGGGAAATATATCATTTTTTATTAAGCTTGAGTAGTGGCATTTTGGTAAAACTTTTATTAAGTGAAGTAATCATAATCATTTTCTTATACATGTTGCAAATGTGCTCATAAAGAGTTAGCATTCAGTCTTTTGAGGGTCATAAGCTTCATCTGGTGGGACTGTCCAGATGACCTATTGTGAAAAGTGACTCAGAGTGCAGTAAAGGTCAATGCAAACACGCTTACAGACACAGACAACACATAGACTCATTTCTAGGTTAGAGGTAAGATACATTTTGCTTGCAACTGCATTTTGTGCCTGCATAGCAACAGTTTTGGTACAGGACGTGCTCATGATGTTCCAGAGATAAGCGTGAAGAGAACGAGCAACAGGAAACACCTGGAGTGAAGACGGTTGAAGACGGCTCTTTAAGTGTGTTAAAGGTTGTCAACAAAAGAAATGTAGCAACTGTCATTAACTGTAATCTATGCATGTTATGTATCTGCTTGATGCAAGAAGGGGCGTGAACCCTGACATACAAAAACCATTTGAAGTGTGCTTTCTAGCGGAGATCTATGCTGACAATGTGATGGTGTAAATCTTCCCACGCATGTGTTCAATAAAATCATTGTTTTGACTGAACTCATCTGGACCAGTGGTTGTTTGTCTCACACCTCAATCAAAGAATTCGGGACACCTTGAAATCCTAACCTGCTCCAGAACACTCTGGACCTCAGACTGGACGAAGGTTCATCTTCCAACAGTGCAACAACTCTAAGCACACAGCCAAGATAAGAAAGGTGTGGTCCAGACAGAGCTTAGGCTTGAAATCAAATAAGCATTTCTGTAGAAATCTTAAAATGGCCTTGCACTGATGCTCCCCATTCAAGCTGATGGAGCTTGAGATGTTCTATTCAGTTCAACTCAATTCAATTCAGTTTTATTTATACAGCTCCAAATTACAACAACAGTCACCTCAAGGTGTATTGTAAGGTAGACCCTACAATAATACAGAGAAAACCCTCACAATCATATGACCCCTTGTGAGCAAGCACTTTGGCGACAGTGGGAAGGGAAAACTCCCTTTTTAACAAGAAGAAACCTCCGGAGAGAGAAGGAAGACAGGATAAAGACATGCTGTGGAAGAGAGACAGAGATTTATAACAAGTATGAATCAGTGCAGAAAGCATAACTAACGGAGGACTCGGGGTGACCCAGTGTTTTGAGTTTTGTACTTTTATTTTTGGTTCATGACTGTTAGGTTTTTGGTTTCTGTTTTTGTATTTCTTGATCTCTACTTCTTCTGGGTTTGTGATTTATAGTTCGTAGATTTAGTTCTGTCCTTGTGTTTATTCTCTTGTTTCCCAGTCAGTCATGTCTCATGTCACTCCTGTTCCTGTACTCTGTGTTCCCTCAGTTGAGTACCAAGTGTGTATTTCTGTGCCTGTCCTGGTCCCACGTCTCCTGTCTAGTCATCCCTGTCCTTATGTTCCCTCTGTACCGTGTCAGTGTTATCATAGCATTAAGCTCGTGCCTCCGAGTCCATGTCTGTGTGTATGTGGCATAATTCCTGTTTTATTTTGATAATCTCGCTCCTACACCAGTGGATCTAGTTTTGCCTTCCCTCTTCTCATTATGTCTGATTTGTCCCAGCTGTGTTTCTTCCTGTTTCCTAATCCTCTCATGATCCTATAGTCCTCAGTCTACCCCTGCTTATTGTCGCATCATTAACCTTCATGGACACTCTCTTTGTGCTGTGTTTTCACCCCTTTTGTTCCTGTAAATATCCTTGCTCTTAGTTCTGGTTCATTTCCTGGAGTTTCCTAGTTTTAGGCTCCAGTGCCCAGTTCAGTGTCTATTTTCGTGTTTGTGATTGAGTTCGTTTCTATGAAGAGTTTTCCCAGCAATAAAGCTGTGCTCTGAGTTTAAGTTTCCATTTCTGAGTCCTGCATTTGGGTCCTTCATCCTTCCTGCTCCAGAGCACTAGCCTTGACAGACAGTGTCTCATGAATCCAAATGGGAAGCTGGTTCCAAAAAAGTGGGGCCTGAAAACTGAAGGCTCTGCCTCCGATTCTACTTTTAAATAGTCTAGGAAAGACGATAGGGACAAACTGCAGAAAAATAGGTGGGCCAAGCTTGTAGCATTGTACTCAACAGAACTTGAAGGTGCCATTGCTGCCAAACATGCTTAAACAAAGTATTGAGGAAAGGCTATGAATACTTATGTACATGATATATTTTTGTTTTTTATTTTTAATAAATTTGCAATAATTTCAAGCAAACCTTTTTTACTTTGTTATTATGGGGTATTGTGTGAAGAATTATGAGTTGAAAAAATGAATGCAATGAATTTCAGACTAAGGCTGTATCATTACACAATGTAGAACAATCAAAATGCTGTGAATAGTTTGCTGAATGCACTTTAAAAAGACAATTTTACAGATAAACAAATATTAATACTTAACTATAGCTGTGTAGGTTCTCAGTCATTCAGGTCATGGTAGCCTAAGGAGCTTGGAAGGAAAGCAACTGGACTTCTTTAATTCAATTAAAATTCAGACCGCGGTCAACTAAACCGTCATTTGTGCACTTCTACACTAGCCTTTACGGGGGCGCTTTTTTTTCCTTCATTCCCAATCGCAAACATAGACCTGCACACACATACACCCGCACGCGGGCACATATTGCATTGAGACAGTGTGGTTGCATCATATTCAAAAATTCATTAAAAAATCATTCTTGATAGTTGGTGTCCAACTTTTAACACATTCCTGCTCTGGGTCACCTTCTCTACCTCTGGGCCAAGTTTCATCTTAGACTGCTTTCTTACTACCAAGAAATTGAAGGACAAGTTTGCTCAAATTTAACAACTTTAAAGGAATGTGATAACGTCATATTAGAAATTAGAACTTTTATTGTCAATGTACAGTTGCTTGCACACTGAAATTTGAAAGCAAGACCACAAAGGTGTGAAAGTAAAGAAAACAATATACAATAAAGAAGAAGAATAGACAATATAAGAACACTGTGTAAACTATATACATGATGTAGACGTCGTAATAAAATAAAGTAAATTATAAATAACGGTGGAAGGGCTATGGTCATTATGGGATGGAGATTGCACATCTGCCAAAATACCGCACAGGAAAAATATTGCTCAGGAGGAGCAGAATACTGTACGGAAACAAAAAGAAACTCACACGCACACAAAAAATAGTAATAATAATAAATAATAATAAATAGCAAGTAGGAGCAACAGAATGATTGCAAGATACTCTAAATTTGCATTTATTTTTCAGACAACCCACGGGAAGAAGCTGCTCTTTAGTCTGTTGGTTTTGTACCTAATGGATCTGAACCTTTTTCCAGAGGGCAGGATGTTGAATAGATGGTGGTTAGGATGGAGGCGGTCTTTTATGATTGCCCCGGCTCTGGAGAGACATCTAGAGCTGGCAATGGAGTCCAGGGTGGAGAGTGGACAGCCGATCATCTTCTCTGCAGTTCTGATGACCCTCTGGAGTCTCTTCTTATTGGCTGTTGTGCAACCGGCGTACCACACGGGGATGGCGTGCACCAGCACACTGTCAATTGTGGTACGATAGAAGGAGAATAGTAGGTCAGACTGCAGCCTGTTCCATCTCAGAACCCTCAAGAAATGGAGGTGCTGCTGGGCTTTCTTCACCAGGGCTGATGTGTTAGTTGTCCAGTATAGGTCCTCGGAAATGTGGGTACTGAGGAACTTAAAGGAGGACACCCTCTCCACGTAGTCACCTTTTATGGATAGGGGAGGGGGATGAGTTTTTTTCTGACCATGACCACTTCCTTGGTTTTCCTGGTGTTTAGGGTTATGTTAATGTAGTCACACCATTCTGTCAGACGTTGGATCTCATCTCTGTAGGCAGTGTCATCATCATCGGTGATGAGCCCCATCAGAGTGGCACACATCCCTGTGGTGAGCCAGTGCTGGGTGGATGATCTCTGGTTGCCAACCATAACTGTTTGTGATCAGTCTGTGAGAAAGTTTTTGATCCATGCACATGTAGCAAGGGGGAAGTCTAAGTTTACCAGCTTGGCTATAAGAATGTCTGAGATGATGGTATTAAAGGCCGAGCTGAAATCACTGATGAGCATCCTTACGAAAGTCCCAGGATTCTCCAGGTGATGCAGAGCAGAGTGGAGGGCAGTGGAAATTGCATCCTCGGTTGACGTGTTTGCCTTATAGGCAAACTGGTGGGGGTCAAAGCTAGGTGTGATGCAGTCCTTTATGTGCTTTAAGACCAGCTTCTTAAAGAACTTTGCAACCACTGAAGTCAGTGCAATGAGTCTGTAATCATTGAGGCCACTGATGGTGGTGGACTCGGAACTATTGTTGCTGATTTCAGGCAATGAGGGGCAGTGCCATATGACAGGGAGAGGTTGAATAGTCTGGTGAAAACAGGAGCCAGGTGGTTGGCGCAGGTTTTGAGGATACTCCCAGGTATTCCATCTGGGCCAGCGGCTTTTCTCTGGTTTACTGCTCTGAACACATTGGTTTTCTTGGAGAGTAAATGTGTGAGGGCTGTGCTCAGAGGAGGCTGTGGGCAGAAGGGTGTGCATGGTAGGGGGGTGTCTACAGTTCTCTCAAAGCTCACAAAGAAGTGGTTAAGTTCCTCTGCTAATGGGATTTCCATGTTATCTGTATTTGTCCCATTGCCTTTGTAGTTGGTGATGTCTTTCAGGCCCTCCCATACCTTCTTGGAGTTGTTGTCTGAGAGGTGATTTGATAGTTTATTTGAGAAGTCCAGTTTTGCTGCTCTGATGCCTTTTTTAAGGTCTGCTCTTGGTCTGCTATACATATCCTGGTCCCCAGATTTGTATGCAGAGTTGCGTGCCTTTAAGAATTCCTGAACCTTACTTGTCATCCAGAGTTCATTGCTCGGGTAGACCTGGACCCGCTTTTCCGTGGTGACAGTATCCATGCAGTCCGTAACCCAGCACTGCAGATGTGTGGGTCTCTAGGTTGCCATGTTCGAAGACACTCCACTCTGTGAGAGCAAAAGAGTCCTGCAGCTGAGCCAGAGCTTCCTCAGAAAAGGTGTTAATTGTTCTGATGGTGGGCTTTGTCCTTTTCCTGAGTGGTGTGTATGCCGGGACAATGAGCAGGGAGAGGTGGTCGGACATATTCAGGTGGGGGAGGGGAACAGATCTGTAGGCTTGCTTAATATTTGAGTAAACATGGTTCAAGGTGTTATTTCCTCTCCTGGGGCATTCCATATGTTGAACAAATTTAGGCAGCACAGTTTTTAAGCATGCTTTGTTAAAGTCCCCTGCGATGATGTGTACTCTCTCTGGATATGTCCGTTGCTGTTCGAAGATCATGTCGTTCAGGTAGGCAAGGGCTGTGCTAACATTAGCATCTGGTGGTATGTAGACTGCTGTTATTAGCACTGCATGCAGTTCTCTGGGATGTTGTTGATCCACTGATAATCGTTGGTAACGGGGTTCTGGCTGTTATAACTGATGTTGTATAATTCCCAAGGACTGTAGCTGAATTTGGCTATGCAATAAGGGAAACAAAAGAAAAAGAAAAGAAAAGGAAGAGCACCCAAGTGGGGGTCCTGGAGCCACTGTGACTGTGTGCGCCGCCATCTTGTACTAAAATGTACAAGATATTAAAAATGTATTAAAAATCATCTGTGATAGTTGGCATAAAATTTTCAGTTGAATACTCCTTTTGGTTACCTTCTTTACATGTCTCCCAACTTTCCTCACAAAATGCTGTATCTATCCATCTATCTATCTAACTTAAAGGATTCCATTCGCTTTCTTTCCAAGCTCCTAAAATTAATACTGTATGCATTCTGTGTCGTGTGGCTCGTCATCTGTTACACACCAGAGAAGAAGATGATGGAGCAGCAGAAGAAGAAGGCGATGGAGGAGGAGAAGTTGTAGAAGAGCTTCCTCCTAGCAGTGGGAAAGTGAGTTCAGCCTCATAGAGGAAATAATTCAGTGGAGGCAAGAAGTACCCGGGTGCAGGGTCAGAGCATCGCCGACCAATCATGTTGGGTAAACAGCGACACTGTCCATCCTCTGGAGAACACCTGACGGGACAGGGAATCCCCCAAAAAGACAGGAAGTGACACAAAGGAGGCTCTATGGTGTCAGTTATTAAGAGTCTAATTACTGCTTTTATGATGACTTTCTAGCTCACTGCAGCATGCCATACCTGTGAGGTAATAAACAGTTTTTTTCTGATTATTTATTGATATTCAGTTGGTTTCTGGTTCTTCTTGTTAATTTTTCTTCTTTTTCAAACTAATCTGTGATTCAGATCAAACTGACTGTTGATCTTTATTCAATACTTTTTATTATGTCACACACAAAATAAAGACAGAAAGAAAACATACGTGTGTCCTTGAGCGCCGCCAATATCACAGTTACAAGGTGAGCATCTGAACACAGAGTTTCCCAAACCCCAGAAACCTGGCTGAACACAAACACATTAGAAGACATTAAAATCAGACTTTTTTTTCACTCAGAGTGGCTAAAATGTTCCTGATATTTGCTTTAGAATCACTGTGTTCAGGCGATCAGTTCAAACTAAGGACAAAATATATTTTACTTAAACACTGTTTTATACTTTAAAACTAATTCATTTTCATCTGGATCATATTCAGCTTTAAAAACCTGAAATGATCAGATTTCTATTCCCGGTTAGCTTTAATGAATCTGCTTTGAAATATTTTATTTTGAAAATCCAGACACTGCTTGCAGAGTTTGTATGAGTTTTTATGTGCCTTCAAATCATACAGTTTTTGTTCTTCTTCTTATTGCTGCTTCAGGAATGGCCACACCATTATATTTATTAAATAGTTTTAATGTGATTCAGATATTTTGATTTTCCAACGTTATCACTACCTACATCCGTGTTACCACATCCCGGATGGAAAATACTGATGTATAACTGATGTTATTAGTACTTCAGTATCTGCTTAGATGCTTAGAAATCTGATATTTTATTACTTGTGTTGTGGAACTGATGAGGAAACTAAATACTGGGTTGAATATTGTATTTTAAAAATTTTGTGCAGTCTTTAACTGCCAGCGCTCTCATGCCTGTTGATGCTGTGTGTCACAGTTCTCTTTTTTATGACTAGGGGCAGTTTCAACAGCAATCACTCTATTTTCTATGACTGCCATTTCCAAGTTCAAGAGAGCTGGGGCCCCAGAAAATCCCATGGGGTCCACCAACTCTAGAAATGTTTTCAGTGGGAGAAACACCGCTGAGACTTCTTCAGTCTCAGCTGACTGCAGCTTTCCAACCTTATGAACAGTTCATCTGCACAATGACTGACACTAAAACCACTGAATGAACAATGGACTGTGAGCTAAGTTTTGTAAATGGCTTCCTTGACTCCGCGCTCAAACCAGCGTTCCTCCCTGTTCAGGATGTGTACATCCTCATCATTGAAAGAGTGTCCACTGGCCTGTAGGTGTAAATAGACTGCAGAGTCCTGGCCTGGCCAGGTAGCTCCTCTGTGTTGTGGCATCTGCTTAGCCAGAGGTTGTTTGGTTATATAAATCAGTACTTAACAGTGTACAAGGGTAGGCAACGCCAGGCCTCAAGTGCTGGTGTCCTGCAGGTTTTAGATCTCACCCTGGGTCAACACACCTGAATCAAATGATTAGTTCATTACCAGGCCTCTGGAGAACTTCAAGACATGTTGAAAAGGTCATTTAGCCATTTGAATCAGCTGTGTTGGATCAAGGGCACATCTGAAACAGGCAGGAAACTGGCACTTGAGGAATGGCGTTGCCTACCTGTGGTGTACACTATATTCCTTAGGTTGGGATTATTATTTTGTTTGAATTGTTTCCCAGCTCTATTGTCAATTAAATTTAATGAGGATGAAAGGAAGCTAAAGTGTAAATTACTTATTTTACAGATGTGGCCTACCAGACACTGATCACACAGCGGTCCACTCGCCATTTGGTCACATTCACAAGTTCCTGTTAGCTGATCACATGACCCGACACTCCCAAGAGGATGACACCTGCATGCTGAAACACACACACACACACACACACACACACACACACACACACACACACACACACACACACACACACACAGTCAGCCTGAAAGTTTCTGTCACGCTCATATATCATCATATACCCACAAGCGGGAGCACCTTTGTTGAAAATGACAACAGGACAAATAAAGGTATTTGGTCACCCTGACAACCCGCGGGGTCATCCTGCCTCAGGCTGAAGAAGCCATGTTTGCAGCGATCACAGCGTTGACCCTCCACGTTTTCTTTGCATACACACTGACCACTCAGAGAGTCACACTGACCGCCGTCGCGTGAACCAACTGGATCGCAGTTACATGCTGAAACACATCACCATTGCATGGTATGACATCATCATCCTCAAACAAAGCTGTTACGTCATTTAATTCAATGCAAATTTATTTCTATAGCACCAAATCACAACAACATTATAAAGTAAAGACCATACAATAATCATCATCTTGTCAGGAGACAGCTTCCCTGAGAAACAAGGGGCTGGATCAGAGCTCATAAGTTTCAGGGGGTGGGGTCAAGCACAGGTGGACTGTGTTGGGTAATCACTCTCTTCCTGAGGCTACAGTCATATAAACATAAACAGTGGCTCTAGTTATTGTGCCATCAACTACAGATGGACAGTCTGCTATTACTGTGACTAAAATTGGCAATTACACACATTCTGTTTGCGACAAAAGTTATGCATAATACCATAGCTGTGATAAACTGAAAAAAAACCTACACCCTAATCTACTGCCATCATGATCAGATATGTAGTACTATACTGGAGCCAGGAGTGGACTGACCAGTCCACTGCGACACTGGCCTAAGGGTCATTATGGGCTGCGGTGAGGAGCCCTCTTGATGAGAAAAAAGTTGGACTAAGTGAAATTCATGGTTCATGCACAACTCTGTCAGCCACAAACTCGCTGAGATTTAATTACCAGAACTACTGCTGAACTACTTCAATTTAGAAACAAACGAATCATTTGTTTATTTCATGAATAACCTGCATTCAACAACGACAGTACAAAATAGCAGTTAAAAAAAGAGGTAAAGCGTATTTTCATAACATAAATTATCCAGTGTAGCTAAGAATTTATTCCTGTTTCTGTAACATGAACATGATTTACTGTCAGCTTTCACTGAGTTAATGGAGACTTTTACTGTGCCATGTTGGTAAAAGTCATAAATCACTCTCGGTTTGACATTTGGACATTACTGTTAACATAGTAATATCCCATTAATAGCTGCATTCTGACAAACATCCAGCCGCACCACTTCAGCGATGAAAAAAACAATAGAAATAGAAAAAGGTGAGACTCATTTCTACAGGAACAGTGAGAGCATGAATATTCAAAAAGTAAAATAATAATAAAAGCTTATGTTAAGAGATTTTTTAGGATTCTAGGATTTTTATTATGTTATGCTTAAAAGTACGTTTCTTTATCTAAATGTGTTTGCTCTTTCAGTATTAAGCTTAAATGGGGAAGTTACACTTAAATGGGGAAGTGCAGACTCAACAGGAAGCCTGCACAGTTCTATTTTATCTCTTCCTGTACGTCTCTGAGAATGCTATGAATAAAAAGGCTGACAACTATTGCACAGTGCGAGTCTCCCTGAGTCTCACCCGTGTACACGTTAAACCTGTCTGAGCGTTTTTATTCCGACCTGAGTTGCAATACAGGAAAACTCCTGACAGCTTACGTATGCAGGCGTGTGGGTCGTCCTTCGCTCTCTGCAGATCCTGATACAAAAAAGGTCGACACTGTTCACACTGAGGCCCCATCCTGTTGTTGCCGCAGTCATCACACACACCGCCACTCACACCTCCAGTCGCTTTGTAACGAGCTGCGTCAAAGTGACACGAGTCCGAGTGACCGTGGCATTTACATGCTAAGAGAGACGAAAAAAATTATTTTAAACTATAAAAGTTAATGTCAAGAAAACAAGATACAGGGGTGTTTAAGATTATCAAACAAATTTAAATATTAAACAAAGATAACAAAAGTGAACACAAAATGCAGTTTCTAAATGAAGTGGTTTATTATTACGGGGGGAAACAATTCCAAACCTTCATGGCCCTGTGTGATAAAGTGATTGCCCCCTGAACCTAATAACTGGTTGAACCACCCTTAGCAGCAACAACTGCAATCAAGCAATTGTATTAACTGGCAATGACACTTTTACAGCTGTGGAGGAACTTTGGCCCACTCATCTTTGCAGAATTGTTGTAATTCAGCCACACTGGAGAGTTTTTGAGCACTAACTGCCTTTTTAAGGTCATGCCACAGCATCTCAATTGGATTCAGGTCAGGACCTTAACTAGGCCACTCAAAGGTGTGTTTTTTTAAGCCATTCAGAGGTGGACTTGCTGCTGTGTTTTGATTATTGTCCTGCTGCAGAACCCAAATGCGCTTCAGCTTGAAGTCATGAACAGATGGCCAGCTATTCTCCTTCAGGATGTCTTGGTAGATGGCAGAATTCATGGTTCCATTTACCACAGCAAGTCTTCCAGGTGCGAGAAGGCAAAACAGCCCCAAACTATCACACTACCACCACCATATTTTATTAAAGCTATAATGTTGCTTTTCCAAAATGCTGTTAGTTATATGCCAGATGTAATGGGTCACACACCATTCAAAAAGTTTAACTTTTGTCTTGTCAGTCCCCAGAGTATTTTCCCAAAATTCTTGTGTATCATCAAGATGTTTTCTGTCCAAACTGAGACAAGTCTTTATTGTTCCTTTTGCCCAGCCACCTCTTTGCTGTAAGAACAGGAAGTACTGTTTAACATTCAGACTTTAAACTTGTGGACAATAATGGTCATAAGTTTATAATTTTAAACTCCAAAAATTCTGCAGGAAAATGAGATTGGAGTGTAAAATTTTACTGAAGGTTATTCCTCCTATTCCTGTTTTAAATGTGTATTAATTTATGTTGATAAATAATGCCAAAGGCCCAGCTGGTGTATTTCACAGGGAAAGAAAAGACAGAGAGCTAAGTTCACTCAGAGATGGAGACAGATAAGAAAGAAGGACAGGGGAGGAAGGAGAGAGCTTAAAGTTAATGGAAGGATGTTCATTTAAAGCTCACATCTGTACATGTCACATGATGTTTGTTCATAAAGCTGCTGCTAAACAAACTGAGGCAGACTAACTGTGTTATTTAAAGACTGCAGGTTAGTGCAGGATAAACAGGTGAGTTTGCTGCACTGTGATGGGTTTAAAGTAAAGAACAGTGTGACTGCTGCACAGTGGCTGTGGGTTCATGGTCACAGTTAGCTTCCATCAAGTGTAGCAGAGACTCACTGACTGAATTCATACCAGCTCTATAGTATCTAATATAAAGACAGCATGTAGAGGATGGACTCAGCCAGGACAGCTCAGGAAACATCTGCTCACATCTGGTTGAATTCAGCTGTGTAAGAAAATCGAGTGAAGCTCTCAGTAGGAATGGTTGTGATTGTTTTCCCCACACTGAGACATTACAGCTGATTTTAGGTTCCCCACCTGCTGAATCCACTCTGACCTCTTCCCTGCTTATTTCCTGTTTAAAGTCCCCCTCTACAATGGAGGCAACAGGAAACAGAGCTATTTTTATTTTACTTTTTTTTCTGTGCTCATGTTCTACTTTTCTGAGCTGAGCACATTTATTAGAATTAGAATAATTAGAATAAAAATTTAGACTGAAATAAAGTCTGTATTTCGATTTACTAATATCATTTTATTATAACATTAATTTTAAAAAAAGGTGGTATAAAGTCTAAATCAAGCTTAAATTGTGCAAGGTTGTTCTATGACCACACACAGAACCATTTATTGTTACTGAAAAGTGTTGATATTCAAATTTAAAATGGGACGAAAAAAAAACAACAACAAATGCATTACCTGAACTTCTAGTTTTGTGTCTTTCATCTATTTTAATTTAACCTTTGTCTGGATCTAAAATAGGTCAGAAAAAAATAAATAATTCAGTCATTAAAGTGGACATATACTTTTGACTTTTAACCAGAAAGCAGCATTTTATTTCACATCAAAGGAATGTGTTTGAGAATGATTGAAAATCCCAAATAATCATATGCTATACACAAATGTAAGCAATTCTACTTACTACCTACCCTAGTTGTAATTTGATATAATGTGAGGTAGTCTGATATCTAAAATGAATCTGTATTACAGACGTGGCTTCTACAGAAGGAAGATGACCTTTTGCTGCCTCAGCAAATGTTCTTTGAAAGGGAAAATAGTTGATTTCTTAATTTTTTATACATTCAGGCTTTGCAAATATGCAAACATTTCCGAAATCAGTTTGACAACTGAATCAAAATGACATTTGTCTATTAGCTTAAAACCTAAAAATATTTTTGATGATGTTTCCAACAATCTTTTTTTTTAATAAAAAACATTAAAAAGTGATATATTTATGTCAATTTGAGTTACCTCGGCAGATGTCTGCTGCACCCTCTCCTCCGGGCCTCCAGGGGGAGTCGTGGTGAAAGTCCTGACATCTCTCACAGTTTTCTCCAGCTGTATTGTGCTGACAAACACATTGTCCGTGAACCTGAAATCAGAAACTATCTTTACCTGCTGAGCTCACCTGCAGTTTCAGGTGTATACAGTGTTATGTCGAGGGAAAAATGATGCACACACACATCTGATTAAAAATGTGCAGAGGTTATATTAGGACTCCATCTGTGTCCCCCTGCTGGCCAGAACATCAGTTTTACTCAAAGACCACTGATTTGTGGATAACAGAAATCCGAGGTCACACATAGAAATTACCTGATGACTTTTTCTAATTCCTAAGCCACAGCCGCCCAGATACTTATGATCTTTTCCCTTAATTTTTTCCCTTCATCTTTAATGTCTTTTTACTGACTTTAAAGTTCTTGATTAACCTTTCAAAACTGTTTGTTAAAAACAAAAAAAACTAGCATGTTAAGATAGATTAAATCACAATACCATACAATACAATACAATTTTAGTTACATAGCACATTTAAAACCAAAGGTAGACCAAAGTGCTCCACAATAATACAATAAGTCATTGTTATAAAACATTAACAAAGTGCAAAAACAATCACTAGTACTAATCCTAAGAGATGGGAAGCACTAATCACATTAAATAATCAAGTTAATCACAGAAGGATGAATAATTTCAGACCGGCTCTGCTCCATACCATGCCAGGCTGGGTGAAAATGTCCCAGCGAACTCCAGCCATGGGCACACACTGGCTGGCATGTCCATTACAGAAACAGCTTCCTTGAACCACCATGTTGTAAACAGAATAGTAATATTTGTCTTGAGGGTTCCTGCGTCTTCGACTCAGCAGTGTGTCACCAAGTGTGAAAAGACGAGTGAAGTTCACCCGAATGTTTGTCACGGTGGTCAGATCTGAGGATGATGATCAGAACAATATTCAGTTTTACACATTTCCTCTATTTTTATTAAAATGTTCCATCTGATAGACACATTAAAAGTGTCAGGGCTGCTGTGCGCCATTTGTTAGGGTCTGTCTTCAGTCTGTCGCTGGGAAGTTTTTCACAATGATGAATATGCAGAGAACATAACTGGAGAATTTCAGGAGGGGGACTACGCCTCTAGACTACGCCCTTCCAGTTCTTATCTATATATGACCCCCCAACACACACTGTTCTCCAACCTCTTTTTTCTCGCTTTTGTGCACCACCCTCTCTCTCCTTTTTCAAGTCTTTCACTTCTTCACTTCTCATTAGTACATGAGGGATCTGCCAGGCCTGGGAGCTGCCTCCCTCAGAGGCCTTCCCCAAACTGCAACTCAATTCATGTTTAAGCCATTCACTATTATCTACTTTAAAAAGCTGTTAAACTTCAAATGATGACGTGGGCCCAGCTAGTGAATGATACATTTATTGGAGGCTCATTAGACATCAACCTCCTGTTAAAGAGCGTAAACCCCTGAGGCAAAAAAATGGATGAAAAACCAAAATCTGCAGTTCCTCTATTGTTCACAGTGCATTGGTCCCTTTGACTCCCATGTTAAAACTTTACAAAAGAAATAAAAGAAATAAGCCTGACACAAAAACTTGTTGAAAAAACAAACAAACACAGGATGTCTTGTAACTCACCTGTTTAGATGGTATTAAGGCATAAAGTTTGCATTATTGGGCGGGGGGGTGGGGGTCTTTGACTAACAGGTGACTGGCGACACAGGCCACTTAGTTTGACTTGTCAGTTCATCAGTTCATTCAAATATACTGTTACCTGCAGGTTAATACTGGTTAAAACTATATGTTGACCTGAAGCGTGTATACATATAAACAGAGTGACAGCAATTTAGGAAAACCTCACCTTGGATGTTTGGTGCGTGAGGGTTTTCTGTTTTAAAGACAGGATCAAGAGCTTTCAGCACCACCTAGAGGACAAATATAACAAATACAAGCAGAATTACACAGAACCAGTAGAAAAAAACATAATTAATGCTTTGCTGTTATATTTCTTCATCATTTTATCATTCCTGTAAATTAATTGAAATTTTGTCTCAGTGTATGAATTCTTATGACAAAGTCCAGAATGACTGAAGCTCAGGGGAGCTATAGAAAAAAAGCTCATGTTCACACTGGCTGTAGTTGAAATTGTTACCTCTCCATCTGAGGATGGTTCTGATCCAGAGTATCTGCTATCACAGACAACATCATCGATGCTCCTGGCTGGCGCAGTTGACACTGAAGGGAAATGAAGAGAACAGTCTTCTGCAAAGTAACGGACAACTTTCCAACTTCGTCCAAAATCCTTTGAGCGCTCCACCAACATGGCTGCTGGCCGAAAACTCTGCACAGAGTAGATTAGCATTATCTTAATGTTTGATTAGGCAAATGTTAAAGGTGTAGGCTATTTTCTGTGCATAAAACTTTTTGACTAGCATTCAGTTAATTCCCTGAAAACATTAAATTCAGTACATGTTTTAGAGGTATACCTTGAAGGTGAGGACCAGGTGACTGAACTGGAACATAGTTTCCAGATTTAACTGGATGCTGACATGATGAACTCCTGCACAGAAGGCAAACACAGAGCAGAGCTACAGTGTTACAGATTGTCTGTGACAGCAAATTTTAACTGTAACGTTCCACAAACAGTAAGTCGTGTTTCTTTGTCACACACAGAGCAGTAGGGGAAAAGTTGCAAAGCTAAGTGCTTTCTCTTACCCAAACACATTCTACCACTTAAAGAAAATGTTTGTTGTAACTAATATATTGATTCCGCACAGTTTTCCTCCTCTCTCTAAATGGACAATTTGTTGTTGCAGAAATACTCAAACTTACCATTCTCCGACTGCCACCACTTCAGCTTTCTCTCGAGGTCAAAGTTTGTGATGACATTCTCAATACGGTGGCTGTTTGGGCTGTTGTAGTGATGATATGGTAGCTGAGAGTCACATATGAAACATTTCTGCCCCTCCTATGAATAAACATAAACCAACCTGATCAATGATTACCTCTGGGTTTATAATACTATGAGTAAGCTACATGAAATATCATTACTACTAATTAATTTAATTTATTAAGGGTTTCAATCACCATAAAGTAGGTAATGCTTATTTCTTCAATATACCAACGCCTACAAATCATGGAACAGGCTATTAGCCCAGGCAAAGATAGCATCTTTGAAAAAAATTGAAACTTTCTATGATATAACAAATTAATTTTGTTATTGATCAATGCAGCAGACTGAGTCATGCTTTAAGCTGTGTCTGAAGAGGCTGAAGATATAATTTAAAACTGGTTCATTGCCAAGTTGTCTGTTATTTTTACTCGTTCATCCTTTGAGTTAGGAGCCTTTCATGCTTGGGTGATTCACCGGTCAGAAGAACTTTGAATGCTGGAGAAATAATGAAAAGATTCACGATACATGAGAAGGGGAAGAAAATAAAGAGAAAAGCATAAATGATGGGGAGAGGTGGAAATGATCCTCAGGGTGAAGAGAACAGCATCAGATAATAAAGACACAGATCTGAACATGCTCCAGTATGAAGACCAGCTAGAAACATCAATCAAAGAGAAAATGAGTTCAGCTGCAGTTTATTCACACACAGGCAGACATTCCTTGCTTCATTTAACACACACACACACACACACACACACACACACACACACACACACACACAAACTTTGTGTGTATGAATTTTCTATTTGACCTCCAGATATCCGATGATGCAGTAATTCTGTGGTCCATCCAGACCACAAGTGGATGAAGCTGAGAGCTGAGCAGCACGACCCACCAACAGGTCACCCACTTGGGGGTTACAGGAGCTGATGGGGCATGGGTCCTGGAAGTCCTTGTAGTCCTGAAGGCGAACTGCTGGAAGGAAAGCTGCAGAGAGACATACTGCCTGAAGAGATTTGAGGTATTGGAGATTTCTTCCAAACTGGGAAAGTAGGTCTTTTAACAGACAAAATAAAATAGTTGCCTGCAGTTTAAATATTTCAGCATATTGTTAAATCAATCCTTTTTTTCCAAAGCATCACAGTGAAGTGTTTTTTTTTTAATTATAGATTTCTATAAGGAGAAAGGCGTTCACATTTTTGCTTTTACAAGAGTGATGATGAGAACTAAAAAAGAAGTTTGAATTTAATAGACTGGGAAGAAAAACAAGTGACAACAAGAGGAAAACCTTCAACAAGTGATTGCATGTCTGCAAATCTTCAGCTAAAATACCTTGAAGAGCACACCTGATCAACCTGACAACTGCTTCCTGCCCTGGTCATAACAACTTGGACTTTTCCTCAGAGAGGAGGTGCACCTGCAGGTGTTGGACATCACATCTCACAACATGAGCACTTCAATGTCTCTTTCTTTACAGGAAGTTTTATTCATTGATAGATTAAATATTGAATTCTAATGTTTTGTCATCCAGGTCATGGTAGTCTAAAGAGCCTGAAAAGAAAGTGACTGGAATTGTCATGGTCCGGGTGAGTGCTGGGTTTTTTCCACAATCCTGGCGTTTCCACCTCTGGCCAGAGCCGCTGCATCACTGCTGACAGGCTGCACCTAAGCCGGCAGCCCAGATTGTCTGCCAGCCCTCGTTAATCATGGCCGTCACAGTTACAGTGTCTTGTCATAGTTATTCTTGAATTTGACTTTCTGCTCACAGAAAATCTCCAGATGTTACTGAGACTCACAGCCATAACCTGCCTTGGTTCAATCGTTTCAACTCGCATTTTCTCCACCTATGCTCACCTGCCTGCCTCCCTGCCCAGCACTCTGACATTAACAGATTCACTCATCGGATTACCTTTACACCTCACCCTGACCACCTACCCCTCTATGCTTCGCCTCCACCTGCGAAAAGTAAGACTTTGCAATTCGCACCTTACACCTTGGATCACCGTCTGAAACCTGTTCTAACACCTGTTTCCCTCATTTCAGTGAGTGAGAATACCACACTCTTTCCCACACTGCAGGGGTCCTGCACTGGAAGTGTTGGTTCCCCAGCCCTCGTCCATGACAGCCCCAAGGCTCCCTCATGGACCCCCTCACAGTTCATGTAGTGATTTTCTAGCCTCTCGTTTCTCAGTTAGTGTTTTTTTAAATGTGTGACTCTCATAGTGTTGTTCTTGTACATCCATAGGAGTATTTGAGTTGTGCTTATGGTACTGTTCAAGGAACTGGTGCATCATAGTATTATTCTCACTCACAGTGTGTCATAGAATTATTTGAGTAGTAGATTCATAGTTTACTTTGTCACTCTACCTAAATTTATGGTTTACTTGCTAAGCACTTCTTGCATTTCTGTTTACCTTGTGCCACAGCTCGGACTCTGTAATAAAAGTCAACTTTACTCACAGTCCCTGTGTCTCTGAGTGCTGTCTACATGAGAGTCTATTCGCTCGAGTTGGCCCACCGGCTGTGACAGGAATGCTCAGACCTTTACATTGGCGAAACCAAACAGCCATTTCATAAACACATGGCACAACATAGAAGAGCCACCTCGATGGAACAAGACTCAGCTGTCCATCTGCATCTAAAGGACAAAGGTCACTCTTTCGAGGACACCAATGTCCACATTTTGGACAGAGAAGACAGATGGTTTGAAAGAGGAGTGGAAGAAGCCATCTATGTCCACTGTGAATGACCATTTTTGAACAGAGTGCGGGGTTTATGACACCAACTGTCTGCCATCTATAATCCAGTTTTGAGGTCCTTCCCAGGCCCTCTATAGGGATCACTCCCACTAGGGTTTAAATACCTAGGGCTCTCCACCATTTCGTTTTAGATATGGAGAAACTTCTTGGATGTGATGTGAACTGTCTTCAGGAAACTTAAAGAAGTCCAGGTGCTTTTTTTCCAAGCCCTACTGACTTTTAATGTTCCCTCCTTCACTGTCTGAATGGTCAGCAAAACATATGGCAGTGATCAAAAGCTGAACTCACCGATGAAAAAGTGAAAGATCATGTTGTGCTGAGGTTTGCTGGTCAGGTAGATTCCACAGATCTCTAGCAAATTCTTATTCTGTTTGAGCACAAAAACATGTAAACATCTTCATTACATTTAGTTCTAATTCACTCCTTGTCTGATTGCCAACCAAAGGTCAGTTTTATCTGAATAAATAATAAAATATATATTTAACAAAAACAAACACATTTAAGGGAAAAAAAACAAAAATCACACTGATATTTTTTCATGTTCTTATCAGTAAACAGTTCAATTCTGTTTTATTGATAGGGCAATTCACAACAACAGTCAATTCTGAATTTGAATCTTTAGCCAGCCTCTTGACATTTCATTCACTGTTGGCTGCTCTGTTAATTGGAGTCTCTATATTTACATTATAGAGTCATCTGGCAAAGTTGAAACAGATGTTGTATTTTAATTGTGTCATGACACAAAGTATTCTAGTACGCACAAAATTAATGATGACATATATGTCATCATAAATGTCACCATATATGACAAAATAAAGATAAAGAAAAAATGATTTGTAAATAAGATTGGAATCTAATGTATTATAACTAGAAAATGGTTATGAAATATCTGCTAACCTTCAATGAAATGCTAGTTCATTATTTGTAAAACTGAAAGAAAGAAAGTGGGGTACTGGTTGAATATAATATGTGCATGCTGCCTCCTCCCATTTAAAAAAAAGAGCCTGGCAGAGTATTATGTTTTCACAGAGCAATCAAATGCAACCCCCTGAAGGGACCGATGAACTTTCACAGGAATGAAAGGAAAATGATGCTTTGCTGAACATTTCAACACCTTCAGTACGTTTAAGCCAGTTTTATTGCACAAGTTCTTTATAGAGAGGCAAATGATCATTTTGTTTCTAAGTTAGCTTTATTGACCCCTGCAGGGAAAGTGCTATAGCAACACAGAAGTGGATAGGTATGTTGGATCAGTGTGATCACAAACATAGTAAATAAAAACAGATTTCCAACTTGCCTTTCGAAACAGTTGGAGCACTGTGTAAAGGTTGAAAAGGTAGGTAAAAAGTAAATAACAAAAACAATTTTCCCAGAAAAAGGCATAATCCAGATGGCAGCTAGTGTTTCTCATCATTCAAACTCCTCCATGATTTACATGTAAAACACTAACTTAATTGTGTTAGTGATGTGAAAAAACAAAGCTGTCTCTGGACTCCTCAGAACAGTGCCTAACACAAAAAATAAAAATACTGTAAATATTCATGCTCACAAATTCTGGACAAATTAAAATAGGATTTGAAAATTATATTTCAAAATGTGTGTGTGTGTGTGTGTGTAATGGAACACAGTACTGAATATTCATTGTGCTCCTGGGAATATTGTTACATTTATAGGTATGAACTTAAAGTGAAGACAATGGAGCAAAGTGCAACAATAAGGTAAAACGTTCCTCTAATAAATATTTTGATGTGATGTGTCACACATCCTTATAGCCACAAAAGGTTCTAATGGTCTGACAGGACCTTGAGTTTTCTCTTGAAGATATTTACAAAGTCTAATTGTCGAATGACAAAATCTCTCAAAAACTTGGTGGTAACATTGATATGTACACTGAAAATACCCGCCAACCTTTAATTTCTACTTTAGAATAGTGGAACGATAAAACAGGACAAATTCATAGGTTCACAACTTAACACACCAACGTATATCTACAACCCTGAATACATGTCAGTGCAGAGCACTTAACGCTTCACAAAAAAATGTTTGCAGTTTAACAGTACTATGAAATGCGCATTATTCCAGTTAAAATGAACAAATCAGCTGCTGATATGAGGTACAAAGCTGCCTGACTTTTCTAATAGCAGGTCCAAATTTGACTTAAAAGATAGCTGATAGACTTAATGAGAGTAAATATGAGACATACCTAATTCTGCCTCCATCGCAAAAGAAAGAACAGATCTGGGCAGGTAACAGCACACCTGAGACATATGCAGCCTCAGGCTGTACTTATCAGTGTGAGAGATACAAAAAAAAAAAAGGCAAAGAGAGAAAGAATCAGTGTGTGTAAGAGAGAACATTGCACAGGCGTAACTCGCATAGGAGAGGGATTGGGAGGATTTTTTGTGTTCATGTTTGCCACGTTGTACCAGAGCAAATACAGCAGGTAAAATAGAATCAATTCAAATTTTATTTTTTACTTACACAATCATACACAGCAAGACATGCAGTGAAATGCTTATTGCTGTATAATTCCAGACCATTATAAATACAAGAATAACCTAACATTAAAAGTATAAAATTAAAATTTAGAATCAAAATTAAATCTCTGAATGGATTAGCTCCATCTTATCTCTCTGACTTTTTAACAAAAATAATCCAAGTAGTTTACTATAGGAGAACGCCTACTCTGTATCTGTTTAAGTGTAAGGGCCCTTTGTTTAGGTGGACCGCTGCGCTCCAAGCACCAGCTTGGGGAGTCTTCACAGGGTCACATATCAAACACACACACACACACACACACACACACACACACTCACACACACACACTATGCACAGACTGGTACTCTTTGTTCACATGCATGCCTATGTAAGATGGCATATGTTAATGAACCTATGCATATTCATGTAACCAAAACAGTGGAGCCATGCTTTGAGCTCAGTGTCTAACAGTATGAGAGCCATGTAATGTTGAGAGAGAGATACGTGAGAGATTTGTGATGTTTAGTGTGTTTGGAGGCTGTAGTTAGTGTTTAGTTGGCGTGTAGTTGGTGTGCAGTTGGTGTGTAGTTGGTGTGTAGTGTAGTGGTTGTGTTGTGTGTCAGTTCTATAGTGAACGTCACAGTTGCTGCCTTAAAGCCACCAAAGGCAGATTGCAGTGTAAACGCTGTTTCCACATGGAAAACAGGAGTGATCCACCTCCTGCTATCTGACCTGCAGGTTTATCCGTGTGCTGTTCTCCTCTGTCTTATAGTGACACAAACTATTTTTTGCAGTGGCACAAATCATTTGTGTGGCTTCTTATTTGATGCAGAACATCTGATTGTTCTGTAAATAGTTTGAAATGCTTATATAAAAACTGCCTGAGGCCTCGGCTGCATTTTTAGGGAAATAGTTGTTTGCAAAACTTGTGCATCATTTTTAAAATGTACAAAATGATTGGTTAAACATGTTTGTGGTTTTTCCAGTAAAAATGTGCCTTTTTTTCTCCTGTGATATTTTGTCCAATGACTGGAGATATGGTGTTGATGAATGTTGATGAATGTGTCAGAACTAATCCAAAGATATAACCCTCTGGAGAAATGACCATCATCCAGTCTGTCCTGTTTCCATCAATCACTGTCTGGTTGGCCTCATTCATGAAGCATGACGGGGCCAGACATTAAGGTCTTTAGAGAGGCTCATCTGTGCTGTCTTTCCTCCATCCAGGACCTATAAAGGTCCAGAATGAGGGACAAACACATCTCTACAGACCTTTCACATCATGGAGATAAACTGTTCACATTTCTTCCTTCAGGCAGATGATACAGAGTGTTGTTAACAAAAAAAAAGACACCACAGACAATTCATTCCCCCGGGCTTTCACTTTGATGAACACTGTGAATGTTCATGTGTATGAGAGCCATGTAATGTCCATGTGTGCATGCTTACTGCTCTGACCCCCCTCCTCCTTTCAGGGTGGAGCCTGCTGGAGTGCAATGGTTGAGACCAGGTCTGAGGAAGTGTAAGTGTGTTTTTAATGGGATTCATGAAAACAAAGCAGCACACATTCAACCATCTTCATCATTCTGATGTCAGGAGTCATCATCAAAGTGTCAATCAATGAACAGATGATGGATCAATAACTGCAGCTGGATTGTGTTTGTTCTCTCCACCACCTTTTACTTCCGGCGCCCCCCGTGTACGGCAGCCTGTTACAGCAGCTCTGCTCATTCTGAGTTTCTTTCTTTCTTATGTTTTTCTTCTCGTAATTTTTTATAACTAACGTATTAGTAATTAGTTCTACCGTTTTGTGCTAGTTCTAGTCGTTTTTCTTAGTTTTTTTCTACTTTTTTCACCGGTGTCCGGGGACCCAGAGCAGGGATCCTTTGTTTACAGTAAGGATCAGCTGTTAGCGCTGCGTCCCGCAGCGGTACTGCCGGCAGACAGACCCGACATTCCCAGCGAGCTGAGGAGGAAAAGACGGGGGTGTCGTGCTGGGAAGGAGCGCTGTCACCCGAGAAGGAGATGTTATAGACCATCTCTCCCTTTTGCAATCATTGGAAACGTAAGATCTTTGCCCAATAAGATGGATGAGTTCAAGTCACTAACCTGGTCACAGAGGGAATAACGGCAATGTAGCATCATGATGCTAATGGATTCCTGGCTAACACTGCTAACTCCGGACACGAGTGTGATGCTACCAGGGTTCCAGCTGCTGCGGGCGAATAGGACGAGCGAGAGCGGTAAGAGGAAGGGATTGGGACTGGCAGTGTTTGTGAATGACAGATGGCGTAACCCTGGGCACATCAATGTAAAAGAACAACTCTGCAGCAGAGACACTGAGCTGTTAGCCGTTAGCATGCATCCGTACTACCTGCCCCGGGAATTCTCACATGTTATCGCGATAACAGCGTATGTCCCCCCCTCGGCCATCGCGGATGCAGCCTGTGACTCTCTCCACTCTGTGGTCAGCAGAGTGCAAACACAATCTCCGAGAGCCCTTCTTTTAATATCAGGGGACTAATCATGTCTCGCTGGACTCCACGCTGCCCATCTTCACCCAGTATGTGACCTGCCCAACCAGAGACAATAAAACACTGGACTTACTGTATGCCAATGCTGAAGAGGCATACAATTCATCACCTCTCCCTCCCCTGGGCAGACCTGATCACAACCTGGTGCACCTTGTCCCTGTGTATGAGCCCTTAGTGCGCAGGGAGCCACCAGCCACCCGCACAGTGCAGAGATGGTCGGAGGAGAGCGAGGAGGCTCTTAAGGATTGTTTTGAGTCCACTGTGTGGGTGGTGATCTGTGACGACCACGGAGAGGACATCGACAGTCTTACTACATGCATTACTTACTATATTAATTTCCGTGTGGATAACACCGTACCCACCAGGACTGTGCGGTGTTTCTCCAACAACAAACCTTGGATTACCCCAGAAATTAAAGCTGTCCTCAAGAAGCAGAGGAGGGCCTACGAATCTAGAGAGAAGGAGGAGCTGAAAAGGGTGCAGAGAAAGCTGAGGGGACTGATAAGGAATGGGAAGGACAGCTACAGGCAGAACATGGAGAACCAGCTTCAGCAAAACAACGTTGGCGAAGTCTGGAGAGGCCTCAGAACCATCTCGGGACACAAAGGTCAGAACTCTGCCTGGGAGGGATGTGAGGTGGGCAAATGAACTGAATCATTTCTTCAACAGATTTGATTCAGCCATGAGGCAGTCTCCAACATCGGCTGCAGACTCACCCACCCCCACTGCTGCTGTTCCACCTCTGACACCTCAGACACTTCACACCTCCTCTATTCACCCTGCTCACTCCTCCCCACCCCCAACAACAGCATCCAATACACACTCAACACAAGGCTCCAGCCTGTCTCTCTCAACCACCCAGGTTAGGAGGGAACTGAGGAGGATTAAAGCCAAGAAGGCAGCGGGTCCAGATGGCATCAGCTCGAGGGTCGTCAGGTCCTGCGCGGACCAACTGTGCGGTGTGATGGAGCACCTCTTCAACCTTAGCCTGAGGCTGGGAAGAGTCCCACAGCTCTGGAAAACCTCCCGTGTTGTACCAGTGCCAAAGACTTCACGCCTCAAGGACCTCAACAGCTATAGGCCGGTGACTCTGACATCCCACCTGATGAAGACCCTGGAGCGCTTGGTCCTGGCTCAGCTTCGGCGCCTTGTGAGCTCATCACTGGACCCACTTCAGTTTGCCTACCAGCCTGGCATTGGAGCGGATGATGCCGTCATTCACCTCCTACATCGCTCCCTCGCTCACCTGGAGACCGCTGGGAGCACTGTGAGAATCACGTTCTTTGTTTTCTCCAGTGCCTTCAACAGCATTCTTCCCTCGGTTCTGAAGGACAAGCTGGAGAACTCTGGAGTTGACCATCACCTCACTACCTGGATTTTGGACTACCTCACCGACCGACCACAGTATGTGAGGACTCAGGGCTGTGTGTCGGACAGGGTCATCTGCAGTACAGGGGCCCCACAGGGAACGGTTCTGGCTCCGTTCCTCTTCACCGTCTACACTGCAGACTTCTCCCACAACTCCACCCAGTGCTTCCTGCAGAAGTTCTCTGATGACTCTGCTATAGTCGGCCTCATCACTGATGGGGACGACAAGGAGTACAGAGGACTGACTCAGGACTTTGTGGACTGGTGTCAGCTGAACTACCTCCAGATCAAAGCCAGTAAAACCAAGGAGCTGGTGGTAGACTTCCGCAGGCACAAACATTCTCCACTGCAACCACTGAACATTCAAGGTATGGACATCGAGGCTGTGGACAGCTACAGGTACCTTGGTGTTCATCTGAACAGCAAACTGGACTGGACTCATAACTCAGACGCCCTCTACAGGAAAGGGCAGAGCAGGCTGTACCTGCTGCGGAGACTCAGGTCGTTTGGGTGGAGGCCCACTCCTGAAGACCTTCTATGACTCTGTGGTGGCCTCAGCCATCTTTTACGGTGTGGTCTGCTGGGGCGGCAGCATCTCTGCTGGGGACAGGAAGAGACTGAACAGGCTGATCCGAAGGGCCAGCTCTGTTCTAGGATGCCCTCTGGACCCAGTGGAGGTGGTGAGTGACAGGAGAATGGTGGCTAAGCTGTCATCCCTGTTGGACAACATCTCCCACCCCATGCATGAGACTGTGACAGCACTGAGCAGCTCCTTCAGTGGGAGACTGCGGCACCCACGGTGCGGGACGGAGAGATTTAGGGTTAGGGGGGGGTTAGGGTTAGGATTGGAAAGAAAATCCCTTCTCCGGAAGGAAAAGGAGCGTGCACGGTCCATCCCTCCCTGCGGTCCTCCGTACCCGTCCCAGAAGACTTGGCGGTCACGTTGGCGCCGGCGGCCATAGCGCACCACCGTCCAGCCGTCTTCCATGGCGTCCAGTATTTTTTTCTTTTTCTTCTTTTTTCAAAAATTAAATTTGTTCTCCCAAAAAAATGTTTTATTTTTAATGCAAACAAAAAACACTTTCCAAAAATGTGGAAAGGAAAAAATCACGTAAAAATAATAAAGAACAAAGGAAGGTGTGCCAAAAAAAACTGTTTATTTAAAAATAAACACAAAAAACACAACGTTTCAACCGTGTACGGTCTTCCTCAGGTGTGGCACACAGAAAACTGTAAGCTAGGGTTAGCTGGCAACAGTTGGACTGGCAGAGATGTGCTCCCATCGAGTGCCGAGTGGAAAATGAGCTCCTGTGCGAGCTCCGCCTTTTATACTCTCCCCTTGGTTGTGTAAAATCCCATTCGTCTTTTTTAAGTTTCGTTCGGTAAAAATGAATTTGGTCTTTATTTTTAATCTGCATTACATTTTAACTATTTTTTAGCCAAAAATAATATATTTGCACTCTATGAAATTACCTTTAATGAATTTTAAAGCCAAATTAATTTTTAATAACTGTTTTTATACCCAATGTGTTTTTAATCCATTTTTAACTGTAAATAATCTTGCAAACCCTATGAATTGTGCGAATAAATTTATGAGCCCTGTTTTTTAGAATTTTTAAGCCAATTTTTCAAATTTTTACTAATTTAATTCCCCATTATGAATTGATACATATGCAACCCTCATATTAAATACAAAAAATCAAAAGGGTTGGGTTTAGGATTAGGGTTAAAAATGAACTTAGGGTCAGGGTAGGGGAAATCGAGTTTGGGAGCCCGGTCCCCGAAGGGAGCCGGGCCCCGATGCACAGACCATACCTGCGCCCAACTCAGGTCCCCAGAAACCCCCAGCGAAGTTCCAGACAGGGTCCCATGGATGGGGTTGGAGAAGTGGGGGGTGGTAAGGGAGGAGGGGTAAAGAGGAGAGGAGGGAGGTTAAGGTCAGGGCCCATCTCCGGGGTTGGGGGTATGCCCAGTCCTCATCTCCAACTAGGTGTCCGGGCGGTTAAGGTTAGGGCCGGAATTGAGTTTTGTGTTCAGAAAGCAGAGTGGTTAAGGTTAGGGCTGGAGTCCAGTTTATTGCAGGGGTCACTGAGGTTGGGACGTGGGTTACGGCCCCGTCCTCCCTGGGGAGGACCGAGGTATGCACGGTCCTTCCCTCCCGGGCCCCTCCCTCCCCGGTCCCAAGAAGACCACTCCTGGTCTTGAAATTGGGGTCGATTAATATTGGTCTGCATACGGGAGCGACCCCTCCTCCCATAGCGGACCTGCTGCCACCCTCCATCAGCCATAATGGAGGGCTGGTGAAAATTTCAATATTTTTTTGTTATTTTTGTTGTTTTTTTGTTTTTGTTTTTTTTTTTTTTATTAAAAAATAAAACAATAAAAAAATAAAAGTAAAAAATTAAATTAAACTCTTACAAACTAAAAAGCCTTGCAAAAGGTTCAAAAACAAAAATCGTGTGCCGCTGTGGCGACGTTTCGACCGCTATTGGTCTTCTTCAGGCCTGGGCACACTAAAAAACTAAAATAGGTCTGCTGCTAAAAGAGCGACTGTCTCCGTTGAAGGGCAACGACAGAATGAGCCTGGCCTGCAGGCTTACCCCTTAAGTAAGCTCTGGCTCCGCCCCTACGGCTTCTGAATTTTAAACCAAAAGAAATCACCACAGTCTTAAATGAATTAAACAAAACGTTTAGGGTTAGGGTTAGGGGGTGGGTAACGGCCCCGTCCTCCCTGGGGAGGACCGAGGTATGCGCGGTCCTTCCCTCCTGGGCCCCTCCCTCCCCGGTCCCAAGAAGACCAATCCTGGTCTTGAGGTTGGGGTCGATAGGTATTGGCCTGCATACGGGAGCGACCCCTCCTCCCATAGCGGACCTGCTGCCACCCTCCATCAGCCATAATGGAGGGCTGGTGAAAATTTCAATATTTTTTTTGTTTTTTGTGTTTTTTAATTTTTTTGTATTTTTTGTATTATTAAAAAAATAATAAAATAAAAAAAATAAAAAAATAAAAAAATAAAAAAATAAAATAAAACTGTTACAAACTAAGGTTGCCTTTAAAAAGGTTCAAAAATAAAAAACGTGTGCCGCTGTGGCGACGTTTCGACCACTATTGGTCTTCTTCAGGCCTGGGCACACTCAAAACCAACTAAAATGCGTCTGCTGCAAAAGCGACTGTCTCCGTCGAAGGGCAACGAAAGAATGAGCCTGGCCTGCAGGCTCACCTCTTAAATAAGCTCTGGCTCCGCCCCCGCGGCTTCTAAAATTTAAACAAAAAGAAATCACCACAGTCTAAATGAATTAAACAAAACGTTTTTAAATCTTACCAACAAATTTTTAATAAACTAAAACCACACCATATGAACTAATATGAACTAAATGGTGTGTATATAAAATAAATTTACTATTTAAATAAAAACTTTTTAACCAAATTATTTATTTATTTATTTATGACAAGTATTTATTTATTTATGTATTTATTACCAAGTATTTATTCAAACTGTGTGTAAATTGTTATCACCCCTGAATTAGAACTTACAAAATTTATACATTAATATTTAAATTATTTACAATGAAATGTACAAAAACAAAATAAATGGGGGTGGGGGAAGGGGATGGGACTAGGGTTAGGAATAGGAGTAGGGAAGGGGATTGTGATAGGGTAAGGATATAGGACAGGGGTTGGGACAATGGGTTGGGGTTAGGGCTAGGAGTGGAAAAGGTGGTTAGGGGAAATCAAGTTTGGGAGCTCGGTCCCCGAAGGGGGCCGGGCTCCAGTGCACAGTCCATACCTGCTCTCACTTCAGGTGTCCAGGACTCCCCAGCATGACCAGAAAGAGGTTTAAAATGAAACCCTGTGAATGGGGTTAGAGAGGTGAGGGAGGAAAGATGAGGACAAATAATGGGGGATTAGGATTAGGATCCAAATTGAATAAATCCTAGGGTCCACTGAGGTTAGGTTTAGGGTCCATTTGAAGGGTGGGGGGATAATCAAGTCCTGCTATCCAATTAAGGGTTAAAGCGGTTAGGTTTAGAGCCAGAATTGAGTTTTGCATAGGGTCCGCTGAGGTTAGGTTTAGGGCCAGTTTCGGGGTAAGATGCTCCCCAGTTAGATTTGGGAAGAAGCTGAGATGTGCAGAATCAGGGGCAGTAGTAGTAGTTGATGTCCACCTCGAATTCACCTGGCAGGATGTCACATAAATAATACACTAACAGGCAGCATGACCATAATAAAGATTAGGATGAAAAACAATAACAGCAGAACAGTAATCAGAAGTGTCTATATACATTTGTGGGAGTGTATGCCCTTTTTAGGAAAATATTTTTTTCACTTTATATAAAAGGAGAGTTTTTTTCAAAAAATCCTGGGGTGTACAGTTACTGTGCAAAAGCTTAGCATCCCCAGTCGGATCACCTATAATCCAGTCAACCCGCTTTTTTGTTTTCTGGGGCCTCCTGTTAGAGTGCCCGGCTGTTGAATCAGTGAGGTTGATGAAGAAGGAGGAGACGAGGAGGAAGAAGAAGAGGAAGATTCCTCAGCTCTCTTCAGCTGGAGACGAGTTTGAACACAGGATTTAAATTTTTCCTGGTTATTGCGTGGCAGAACAGAGTAGGAAGCTGCAGGGGACTCGGGCAGCAATGTTGTTTTCTCCCTGCTGGTTTTGGTGGGGTAGATTCCCCTGTATGGGATCCATCACCTCAGCGTCCACACCTGTCAAAGGCTGCAGAGGCTGTGTGGATGGAGGTGGTCTCTCTCTGCTGGGATCCGTTGTAGTCGCCGTCGTCACCATGGTTACCGTGCTTGTTGTCGCAGGTGGAGTGTGGACCTGTGCCGTTTCCGTCACGGTGTGGCCAGTGTCCGGTCGTGGCGTGGTGGATCGCGTGCGTGGAGGAGTCGGCTGCTGTAATCCAATTGAGGGCTCAGCCGAACAGGGTGTATGAAGTTATCACCCACCTCAGTTTGTTTCGTAGGCTTGGTGGTCGTGTTGCCCGTTCTGTGGGTCTGGTGGATTCTGCCAGGTCTGCCTGCTGGGCCACAATGACAGCCCGGGTCTGCTCCAATGTCTCGGGCTGAAGGCGGCGGCCCAAATTCCTCCTGGCCCAGGATGACGCCACTTCAAAAGGCCTCCCATTCCTGGTCAGGAAACTCAAACAGGATTTTTACTAGTCTCAAAGCATTTTCCTCATAATGTGAGCGGAGAATTGAGATGGCTGTATCAGCCCAGTTTTAGCATTGTCTTCAATAAGAGTCTGTGTTCGTTTGCTGGGGACCGCTGGCTTAATCACAGTCATTAAGTCCTGGGCTATTTTGTTCAAAGAGGGCGGATATGCGTCCTTTGAAACATTTTAAGATGGTGCACTGATTTGATGAGTCTGTGAATAATTCGGACTTTGGCAGAAAAGTCCGGATCATCAGACGGTATTTTGTGTTTGGGAGGCTCAGTTCGTTCAGATCTGACGTGCTTCACATACCGTCTATCCTGCGCTGGACTCCGTTCAAAGCGTCGCTCGCGTTCGGTCCGGTCCCGGTGGCGGGCGGCATAGCAATCCGGGGCCGGCCGCTCTCTCTCTGGTTCCGCTGCCATGTGTAAGGGACCTCTCTTTCATCAAGGTGGTCACGTCCTCTTACCACCGATGCGTAGGTTCGGTGTCTGTTGCGGGATGGGTCGCTGGTCCGTCGGGCGATCTCCGGTCGCTCATGGAGTCGCGGCCCCTCTCCGGTCTCTGCGCCGTCGGACAACGGTCCACTGGTCCTCTGCTGTAAACGTGGTCATGTTTGCGGTTTCACCTGTGGCTTTAGCTTCACTAACTGGTATCTGATGGCCGTACTAGTGATGTTAAGCAGCCGTGCGCTAACGAATGACACTCACGTTTACTGGAATGATAATTCAGCGCTTTTATTTTTGCGCAATGCAACAAAAACATAAATATACAAAATACAAAAATACAAGCCCAAAAGGCGCAACGTTTCGGTTCCTGATGAACCTTCCTCAGGCTGGCTTGTAGAAAGTGCATAAAAGTTCAAAAAGAGAGAGAGAGTCCGTGCAGATCGCGTGCCGTACAGGGAGCGTCCAAAAGGTTGCCTGTGGGTTGGACCACATTTCCCACTATGCCTAGGGTATCCTGGCTTTCGAACCAATCAGAGTCCAACATTTGTCCGTTTAAAAGTCTCAGGGCTCTGATTGGTCGCGCCCACCAATGCTGCTTTCACGGACCTCTCTTTAACAAATATCAGTACTTAACATACATTGAAAATGAAATATAATACATTACAGTGTCATGTCATGTTTCTCACTCAAGGAAAGACAGTATAAGGCTGATAATACGCCGTTTGTGTATAAAAGAGTTCAAATAGGCCCATAGAGCATCATAGTGAGTGTACATCATATCAGTCTGGTACAGTACATTTTGATAATAATAACAACAGGTATGTGAAATATTGTTCCTCCCAACAAAGGGGTAAAAACAGCCACAGTAACAATTGGAGAACATAAGTGTGTAATATTCACACCGTAAACATTATTGTTCCAAACTTCTGACCCCCGCTTCAGTTGTGACAATAGTTTTTAGGGTGAGGACCTAATGAATTGTTTTTTATCACTTTCCTTCTAGGGCATTGCAGTGAGGGGTCCCGGAGGCACCCAAGCGAGTGATCAGGCGGCACGGGCCGTTAGGGGAAATCAAGTTTGGGAGCTCGGTCCCCGAAGGGGCCGGGCTCCAGTGCACAGTCCATACCTGCTCTCACTTCAGGTGTCCAGGACTCCCCAGCATGACCAGAAAGAGGTTTAAAATGAAACCCTGTGAATGGGGTTAGAGAGGTGAGGGAGGAAAGATGAGGACAAATAATGGGGGATTAGGATTAGGATCCAAATTGAATAAATCCTAGGGTCCACTGAGGTTAGGTTTAGGGTCCATTTGAAGGGTGGGGGATAATCAAGTCCTGCTATCCAATTAAGGGTTAAAGCGGTTAGGTTTAGAGCCAGAATTGAGTTTTGCATAGGGTCCGCTGAGGTTAGGTTTAGGGCCAGTTTCGGGGGTAGATGCTCCCCAGTTAGATTTGGGAAGAAGCTGAGATGTGCAGAATCAGGGGCAGTAGTAGTAGTTGATGTCCACCTCGAATTCACCTGGCAGGATGTCACATAAATAATACACTAACAGGCAGCATGACCATAATAAAGATTAGGATGAAAAACAATAACAGCAGAACAGTAATCAGAAGTGTCTATATACATTTGTGGGAGTGTATGCCCTTTTTAGAAAAATATTTTTTCACTTTATATAAAAGGAGAGTTTTTTTCAAAATCCTGGGGTGTACAGTTACTGTGCAAAGCTTAGCATCCCCAGTCGGATCACCTATAATCCAGTCAACCCGCTTTTTTTGTTTTCTGGGGCCTCCTGTTAGAGTGCCCGGCTGTTGAATCAGTGAGGTTGATGAAGAAGGAGGAGACGAGGAGGAAGAAGAAGAGGAAGATTCCTCAGCTCTCTTCAGCTGGAGACGAGTTTGAACACAGGATTTAAATTTTTCCTGGTTATTGCGTGGCAGAACAGAGTAGGAAGCTGCAGGGGACTCGGGCAGCAATGTTGTTTTCTCCTGCTGGTTTTGGTGGGGTAGATTCCCCTGTATGGGATCCATCACCTCAGCGTCCACACCTGTCAAAGGCTGCAGAGGCTGTGTGGATGGAGGTGGTCTCTCTCTGCTGGGATCCGTTGTAGTCGCCGTCGTCACCATGGTTACCGTGCTTGTCGCAGGTGGAGTGTGGACCTGTGCCGTTTCCGTCACGGTGTGGCCAGTGTCCGGTCGTGGCGTGGTGGATCGCGTGCGTGGAGGAGTCGGCTGCTGTAATCCAATTGAGGGCTCAGCCGGAACAGGGTGTATGAAGTTATCACCCACCTCAGTTTGTTTCGTAGGCTTGGTGGTCGTGTTGCCCGTTCTGTGGGTCTGGTGGATTCTGCCAGGTCTGCCTGCTGGGCCACAATGACAGCCCGGGTCTGCTCCAATGTCTCGGGCTGAAGGCGGCGGCCCAAATTCCTCCTGGCCCAGGATGACGCCACTTCAAAAGGGCCTCCCATTCCTGGTCAGGAAACTCAAACAGGATTTTTACTAGTCTCAAAGCATTTTCCTCATAATGTGAGCGGAGAATTGAGATGGCTGTATCAGCCCAGTTTTTAGCATTGTCTTCAATAAGAGTCTGTGTTCGTTTGCTGGGGACCGCTGGCTTAATCACAGTCATTAAGTCCTGGGCTATTTTGTTCAAAGAGGGCGGATATGCGTCCTTTGAAACATTTTTAAGATGGTGCACTGATTTGATGAGTCTGTGAATAATTCGGACTTTGGCAGAAAAGTCCGGATCATCAGACGGTATTTTGTGTTTGGGAGGCTCAGTTCGTTCAGATCTGACGTGCTTCACATACCGTCTATCCTGCGCTGGACTCCGTTCAAAGCGTCGCTCGCGTTCGGTCCGGTCCCGTGGCGGGCGGCATAGCAATCCGGGCCGGCCGCTCTCTCCTCTGGTTCCGCTGCCATGTGTAAGGGACCTCTCTTTCATCAAGGTGGTCACGTCCTCTTACCACCGATGCGTAGGTTCGGTGTCTGTTGCGGGATGGGTCGCTGGTCCGTCGGGCGATCTCCGGTCGCTCATGGAGTCGCGGCCCCCTCTCCGATCTCTGCGCCGTCGGACAACGGTCCACTGGTCCTCTGCTGTAAACGTGGTCATGTTTGCGGTTTCACCTGTGGCTTTAGCTTCACTAACTGGTATCTGATGGCCGTACTAGTGATGTTAAGCAGCCGTGCGCTAACGAATGACACTCACGTTTACTGGAATGATAATTCAGCGCTTTTATTTTTTTAGCGCAATGCAACAAAAACATAAATATACAAAATACAAAATACAAGCCCAAAAGGCGCAACGTTTCGGTTCCTGATGAACCTTCCTCAGGCTGGCTTGTAGAAAGTGCATAAAAGTTCAAAAAGAGAGAGAGAGTCCGCAGATCGCGTGCCGTACAGGGAGCGTCCAAAAGGTTGCCTGTGGGTTGGACCACATTTCCCACTATGCCTAGGGTATCCTGGCTTTCAACCAATCAGAGTCCAACATTTGTCCGTTTAAAAGTCTCAGGGCTCTGATTGGTCGCGCCCACCAATGCTGCTTTCACGGACCTCTCTTTAACAAATATCAGTACTTAACATACATTGAAAATGAAATATAATACATTACAGTGTCATGTCATGTTTCTCACTCAAGGAAAGACAGTATAAGGCTGATAATACGCCGTTTGTGTATAAAAGAGTTCAAATAGGCCCATAGAGCATCATAGTGAGTGTACATCATATCAGTCTGGTACAGTACATTTTGATAATAATAACAACAGGTATGTGAAATATTGTTCCTCCCAACAAAGGGGTAAAAAACAGCCACAGTAACAATTGGAGAACATAAGTGTGTAATATTCACACCGTAAACATTATTGTTCCAAACTTCTGACCCCGCTTCAGTTGTGACAATAGTTTTTAGGGTGAGGACCTAATGAATTGTTTTTTATCACTTTCCTTCTAGGGCATTGCAGTGAGGGGTCCCGGAGGCACCCAAGCGAGTGATCAGGCGGCACGGGCGGTTAGGGGAAATCAAGTTTGGGAGCTCGGTCCCCGAAGGGGCCGGGCTCCAGTGCACAGTCCATACCTGCTCTCACTTCAGGTGTCCAGGACTCCCCAGCATGACCAGAAAGAGGTTTAAAATGAAACCCTGTGAATGGGGTTAGAGAGGTGAGGGAGGAAAGATGAGGACAAATAATGGGGGATTAGGATTAGGATCCAAATTGAATAAATCCTAGGGTCCACTGAGGTTAGGTTTAGGGTCCATTTGAAGGGTGGGGGATAATCAAGTCCTGCTATCCAATTAAGGGTTAAAGCGGTTAGGTTTAGAGCCAGAATTGAGTTTTGCATAGGGTCCGCTGAGGTTAGGTTTAGGGCCAGTTTCGGGGTAAGATGCTCCCCAGTTAGATTTGGGAAGAAGCTGAGATGTGCAGAATCAGGGGCAGTAGTAGTAGTTGATGTCCACCTCGAATTCACCTGGCAGGATGTCACATAAATAATACACTAACAGGCAGCATGACCATAATAAAGATTAGGATGAAAAACAATAACAGCAGAACAGTAATCAGAAGTGTCTATATACATTTGTGGGAGTGTATGCCCTTTTAGGAAAATATTTTTTCACTTTATATAAAAGGAGAGTTTTTTCAAAAAATCCTGGGGTGTACAGTTACTGTGCAAAGCTTAGCATCCCCAGTCGGATCACCTATAATCCAGTCAACCCGCTTTTTTTTGTTTTCTGGGGCCTCCTGTTAGAGTGCCCGGCTGTTGAATCAGTGAGGTTGATGAAGAAGGAGGAGACGAGGAGGAAGAAGAAGAGGAAGATTCCTCAGCTCTCTTCAGCTGGAGACGAGTTTGAACACAGGATTTAAATTTTTCCTGGTTATTGCGTGGCAGAACAGAGTAGGAAGCTGCAGGGGACTCGGGCAGCAATGTTGTTTTCTCCCTGCTGGTTTTGGTGGGGTAGATTCCCCTGTATGGGATCCATCACCTCAGCGTCCACACCTGTCAAAGGCTGCAGAGGCTGTGTGGATGGAGGTGGTCTCTCTCTGCTGGGATCCGTTGTAGTCGCCGTCGTCACCATGGTTACCGTGCTTGTCGCAGGTGGAGTGTGGACCTGTGCCGTTTCCGTCACGGTGTGGCCAGTGTCCGGTCGTGGCGTGGTGGATCGCGTGCGTGGAGGAGTCGGCTGCTGTAATCCAATTGAGGGCTCAGCCGGAACAGGGTGTATGAAGTTATCACCCACCTCAGTTTGTTTCAGTAGGCTTGGTGGTCGTGTTGCCCCGTTCTGTGGGTCTGGTGGATTCTGCCAGGTCTGCCTGCTGGGCCACAATGACAGCCCGGGTCTGCTCCAATGTCTCGGGCTGAAGGCGGCGGCTCAAATTCCTCCTGGCCCAGGATGACGCCACTTCAAAAGGGCCTCCCATTCCTGGTCAGGAAACTCAAACAGGATTTTTACTAGTCTCAAAGCATTTTCCTCATAATGTGAGCGGAGAATTGAGATGGCTGTATCAGCCCAGTTTTAGCATTTGTCTTCAATAAGAGTCTGTGTTCGTTTGCTGGGGACCGCTGGCTTAATCACAGTCATTAAGTCCTGGGCTATTTTGTTCAAAGAGGGCGGATATGCGTCCTTTGAAACATTTTTAAGATGGTGCACTGATTTGATGAGTCTGTGAATAATTCGGACTTTGGCAGAAAAGTCCGGATCATCAGACGGTATTTTGTGTTTGGGAGGCTCAGTTCGTTCAGATCTGACGTGCTTCACATACCGTCTATCCTGCGCTGGACTCCGTTCAAAGCGTCGCTGCGCGTTCCGGTCCCGTGGCGGGCGGCATAGCAATCCGGGGCCGGCCGCTCTCTCTCTGGTTCCGCTGCCATGTGTAAGGGACCTCTCTTTCATCAAGGTGGTCACGTCCTCTTACCACCGATGCGTAGGTTCGGTGTCTGTTGCGGGATGGGTCGCTGGTCCGTCGGGCGATCTCCGGTCGCTCATGGAGTCGCGGCCCCTCTCCGGTCTCTGCGCCGTCGGACAACGGTCCACTGGTCCTCTGCTGTAAACGTGGTCATGTTTGCGGTTTCACCTGTGGCTTTAGCTTCACTAACTGGTATCTGATGGCCGTACTAGTGATGTTAAGCAGCCGTGCGCTAACGAATGACACTCACGTTTACTGGAATGATAATTCAGCGCTTTTATTTTTGCGCAATGCAACAAAAACATAAATATACAAAAATACAAAATACAAGCCCAAAAGGCGCAACGTTTCGGTTCCTGATGAACCTTCCTCAGGCTGGCTTGTAGAAAGTGCATAAAAGTTCAAAAAGAGAGAGAGAGAGTCCGGTGCAGATCGCGTGCCGTACAGGAGCGTCCAAAAGGTTGCCTGTGGGTTGGACCACATTTCCCACTATGCCTAGGGTATCCTGGCTTTCGAACCAATCAGAGTCCAACATTTGTCCGTTTAAAAGTCTCAGGGCTCTGATTGGTCGCGCCCACCAATGCTGCTTTCACGGACCTCTCTTTAACAAATATCAGTACTTAACATACATTGAAAATGAAATATAATACATTACAGTGTCATGTCATGTTTCTCACTCAAGGGAAAGACAGTATAAGGCTGATAATACGCCGTTTGTGTATAAAAGAGTTCAAATAGGCCCATAGAGCATCATAGTGAGTGTACATCATATCAGTCTGGTACAGTACATTTTGATAATAATAACAACAGGTATGTGAAATATTGTTCCTCCCAACAAAGGGGTAAAAAACAGCCACAGTAACAATTGGAGAACATAAGTGTGTAATATTCACACCGTAAACATTATTGTTCCAAACTTCTGACCCCGCTTCAGTTGTGACAATAGTTTTTAGGGTGAGGACCTAATGAATTGTTTTTATCACTTTCCTTCTAGGGCATTGCAGTGAGGGGTCCCGGAGGCACCCAAGCGAGTGATCAGGCGGCACGGGCGGTTAGGGAAATCAAGTTTGGGAGCTCGGTCCCCGAAGGGGGCCGGGCTCCAGTGCACAGTCCATACCTGCTCTCACTTCAGGTGTCCAGGACTCCCCCAGCATGACCAGAAAGAGGTTTAAAATGAAACCCTGTGAATGGGGTTAGAGAGGTGAGGGAGGAAAGATGAGGACAAATAATGGGGATTAGGATTAGGATCCAAATTGAATAAATCCTAGGGTCCACTGAGGTTAGGTTTAGGGTCCATTTGAAGGGTGGGGGATAATCAAGTCCTGCTATCCAATTAAGGGTTAAAGCGGTTAGGTTTAGAGCCAGAATTGAGTTTTGCATAGGGTCCGCTGAGGTTAGGTTTAGGGCCAGTTTCGGGGTAAGATGCTCCCCAGTTAGATTTGGGAAGAAGCTGAGATGTGCAGAATCAGGGGCAGTAGTAGTAGTTGATGTCCACCTCGAATTCACCTGGCAGGATGTCACATAAATAATACACTAACAGGCAGCATGACCATAATAAAGATTAGGATGAAAAACAATAACAGCAGAACAGTAATCAGAAGTGTCTATATACATTTGTGGGAGTGTATGCCCTTTTAGGAAAATATTTTTTCACTTTATATAAAAGGAGAGTTTTTTCAAAAATCCTGGGGTGTACAGTTACTGTGCAAAGCTTAGCATCCCCAGTCGGATCACCTATAATCCAGTCAACCCGCTTTTTTTTGTTTTCTGGGGCCTCCTGTTAGAGTGCCCGGCTGTTGAATCAGTGAGGTTGATGAAGAAGGAGGAGACGAGGAGGAAGAAGAAGAGGAAGATTCCTCAGCTCTCTTCAGCTGGAGACGAGTTTGAACACAGGATTTAAATTTTCCTGGTTATTGCGTGGCAGAACAGAGTAGGAAGCTGCAGGGGACTCGGGCAGCAATGTTGTTTTCTCCTGCTGGTTTTGGTGGGGTAGATTCCCCTGTATGGGATCCATCACCTCAGCGTCCACACCTGTCAAAGGCTGCAGAGGCTGTGTGGATGGAGGTGGTCTCTCTGCTGGGATCCGTTGTAGTCGCCGTCGTCACCATGGTTACCGTGCTTGTCGCAGGTGGAGTGTGGACCTGTGCCGTTTCCGTCACGGTGTGGCCAGTGTCCGGTCGTGGCGTGGTGGATCGCGTGCGTGGAGGAGTCGGCTGCTGTAATCCAATTGAGGGCTCAGCCGGAACAGGGTGTATGAAGTTATCACCCACCTCAGTTTGTTTCGTAGGCTTGGTGGTCGTGTTGCCCCGTTCTGTGGGTCTGGTGGATTCTGCCAGGTCTGCCTGCTGGGCCACAATGACAGCCCGGGTCTGCTCCAATGTCTCGGGCTGAAGGCGGCGGCCCAAATTCCTCCTGGCCCAGGATGACGCCACTTCAAAAGGGCCTCCCATTCCTGGTCAGGAAACTCAAACAGGATTTTTACTAGTCTCAAAGCATTTTCCTCATAATGTGAGCGGAGAATTGAGATGGCTGTATCAGCCCAGTTTTTAGCATTGTCTTCAATAAGAGTCTGTGTTCGTTTGCTGGGGACCGCTGGCTTAATCACAGTCATTAAGTCCTGGGCTATTTTGTTCAAAGAGGGCGGATATGCGTCCTTTGAAACATTTTAAGATGGTGCACTGATTTGATGAGTCTGTGAATAATTCGGACTTTGGCAGAAAAGTCCGGATCATCAGACGGTATTTTGTGTTTGGGAGGCTCAGTTCGTTCAGATCTGACGTGCTTCACATACCGTCTATCCTGCGCTGGACTCCGTTCAAAGCGTCGCTCGCGTTCGGTCCGGTCCCGTGGCGGGCGGCATAGCAATCCGGGCCGGCCGCTCTCCTCTGGTTCCGCTGCCATGTGTAAGGGACCTCTCTTTCATCAAGGTGGTCACGTCCTCTTACCACCGATGCGTAGGTTCGGTGTCTGTTGCGGGATGGGTCGCTGGTCCGTCGGGCGATCTCCGGTCGCTCATGGAGTCGCGGCCCCTCTCCGGTCTCTGCGCCGTCGGACAACGGTCCACTGGTCCTCTGCTGTAAACGTGGTCATGTTTGCGGTTTCACCTGTGGCTTTAGCTTCACTAACTGGTATCTGATGGCCGTACTAGTGATGTTAAGCAGCCGTGCGCTAACGAATGACACTCACGTTTACTGGAATGATAATTCAGCGCTTTTATTTTTAAGCGCAATGCAACAAAAACATAAATATACAAAATACAAAAAATACAAGCCCAAAAGGCGCAACGTTTCGGTTCCTGATGAACCTTCCTCAGGCTGGCTTGTAGAAAGTGCATAAAAGTTCAAAAAGAGAGAGAGAGAGTCCGGTGCAGATCGCGTGCCGTACAGGGAGCGTCCAAAAGGTTGCCTGTGGGTTGGACCACATTTCCCACTATGCCTAGGGTATCCTGGCTTTCGAACCAATCAGAGTCCAACATTTGTCCGTTTAAAAGTCTCAGGGCTCTGATTGGTCGCGCCCACCAATGCTGCTTTCACGGACCTCTCTTTAACAAATATCAGTACTTAACATACATTGAAAATGAAATATAATACATTACAGTGTCATGTCATGTTTCTCACTCAAGGAAAGACAGTATAAGGCTGATAATACGCCGTTTGTGTATAAAAAGAGTTCAAATAGGCCCATAGAGCATCATAGTGAGTGTACATCATATCAGTCTGGTACAGTACATTTTGATAATAATAACAACAGGTATGTGAAATATTGTTCCTCCCAACAAAGGGGTAAAAAACAGCCACAGTAACAATTGGAGAACATAAGTGTGTAATATTCACACCGTAAACATTATTGTTCCAAACTTCTGACCCCGCTTCAGTTGTGACAATAGTTTTTAGGGTGAGGACCTAATGAATTGTTTTTATCACTTTCCTTCTAGGGCATTGCAGTGAGGGGTCCCGGAGGCACCCAAGCGAGTGATCAGGCGGCACGGGCCGGTTAGGGGAAATCAAGTTTGGGAGCTCGGTCCCGAAGGGGCCGGGCTCCAGTGCACAGTCCATACCTGCTCTCACTTCAGGTGTCCAGGACTCCCCAGCATGACCAGAAAGAGGTTTAAAATGAAACCCTGTGAATGGGGTTAGAGAGGTGAGGGAGGAAAGATGAGGACAAATAATGGGGGATTAGGATTAGGATCCAAATTGAATAAATCCTAGGGTCCACTGAGGTTAGGTTTAGGGTCCATTTGAAGGGTGGGGGATAATCAAGTCCTGCTATCCAATTAAGGGTTAAAGCGGTTAGGTTTAGAGCCAGAATTGAGTTTTGCATAGGGTCCGCTGAGGTTAGGTTTAGGGCCAGTTTCGGGGTAAGATGCTCCCCAGTTAGATTTGGGAAGAAGCTGAGATGTGCAGAATCAGGGGCAGTAGTAGTAGTTGATGTCCACCTCGAATTCACCTGGCAGGATGTCACATAAATAATACACTAACAGGCAGCATGACCATAATAAAGATTAGGATGAAAAACAATAACAGCAGAACAGTAATCAGAAGTGTCTATATACATTTGTGGGAGTGTATGCCCTTTTTAGAAAATATTTTTTTTCACTTTATATAAAAGGAGAGTTTTTTCAAAAAAATCCTGGGGTGTACAGTTACTGTGCAAAGCTTAGCATCCCCAGTCGGATCACCTATAATCCAGTCAACCCGCTTTTTTTGTTTTCTGGGGCCTCCTGTTAGAGTGCCCGGCTGTTGAATCAGTGAGGTTGATGAAGAAGGAGGAGACGAGGAGGAAGAAGAAGAGGAAGATTCCTCAGCTCTCTTCAGCTGGAGACGAGTTTGAACACAGGATTTAAATTTTTCCTGGTTATTGCGTGGCAGAACAGAGTAGGAAGCTGCAGGGGACTCGGGCAGCAATGTTGTTTTCTCCCTGCTGGTTTTGGTGGGGTAGATTCCCCTGTATGGGATCCATCACCTCAGCGTCCACACCTGTCAAAGGCTGCAGAGGCTGTGTGGATGGAGGTGGTCTCTCTGCTGGGATCCGTTGTAGTCGCCGTCGTCACCATGGTTACCGTGCTTGTCGCAGGTGGAGTGTGGACCTGTGCCGTTTCCGTCACGGTGTGGCCAGTGTCCGGTCGTGGCGTGGTGGATCGCGTGCGTGGAGGAGTCGGCTGCTGTAATCCAATTGAGGGCTCAGCCGGAACAGGGTGTATGAAGTTATCACCCACCTCAGTTTGTTTCGTAGGCTTGGTGGTCGTGTTGCCCCGTTCTGTGGGTCTGGTGGATTCTGCCAGGTCTGCCTGCTGGGCCACAATGACAGCCCGGGTCTGCTCCAATGTCTCGGGCTGAAGGCGGCGGCCCAAATTCCTCCTGGCCCAGGATGACGCCACTTCAAAAGGGCCTCCCCATTCCTGGTCAGGAAACTCAAACAGGATTTTTACTAGTCTCAAAGCATTTTCCTCATAATGTGAGCGGAGAATTGAGATGGCTGTATCAGCCCAGTTTTTAGCATTGTCTTCAATAAGAGTCTGTGTTCGTTTGCTGGGGACCGCTGGCTTAATCACAGTCATTAAGTCCTGGGCTATTTTGTTCAAAGAGGGCGGATATGCGTCCTTTGAAACATTTTTAAGATGGTGCACTGATTTGATGAGTCTGTGAATAATTCGGACTTTGGCAGAAAAGTCCGGATCATCAGACGGTATTTTGTGTTTGGGAGGCTCAGTTCGTTCAGATCTGACGTGCTTCACATACCGTCTATCCTGCGCTGGACTCCGTTCAAAGCGTCGCTCGCGTTCGGTCCGGTCCCGGTGGCGGGCGGCATAGCAATCCGGGGCGGCCGCTCTCTCTCTGGTTCCGCTGCCATGTGTAAGGGACCTCTCTTTCATCAAGGTGGTCACGTCCTCTTACCACCGATGCGTAGGTTCGGTGTCTGTTGCGGGATGGGTCGCTGGTCCGTCGGGGCGATCTCCGGTCGCTCATGGAGTCGCGGCCCCCTCTCCGGTCTCTGCGCCGTCGGACAACGGTCCACTGGTCCTCTGCTGTAAACGTGGTCATGTTTGCGGTTTCACCTGTGGCTTTAGCTTCACTAACTGGTATCTGATGGCCGTACTAGTGATGTTAAGCAGCCGTGCGCTAACGAATGACACTCACGTTTACTGGAATGATAATTCAGCGCTTTTATTTTTGCGCAATGCAACAAAAACATAAATATACAAAAATACAAAAATACAAGCCCAAAAGGCGCAACGTTTCGGTTCCTGATGAACCTTCCTCAGGCTGGCTTGTAGAAAGTGCATAAAAGTTCAAAAAGAGAGAGAGAGTCCGTGCAGATCGCGTGCCGTACAGGGAGCGTCCAAAAAGGTTGCCTGTGGGTTGGACCACATTTCCCACTATGCCTAGGGTATCCTGGCTTTCGAACCAATCAGAGTCCAACATTTGTCCGTTTAAAAGTCTCAGGGCTCTGATTGGTCGCGCCCACCAATGCTGCTTTCACGGACCTCTCTTTAACAAATATCAGTACTTAACATACATTGAAAATGAAATATAATACATTACAGTGTCATGTCATGTTTCTCACTCAAGGGAAAGACAGTATAAGGCTGATAATACGCCGTTTGTGTATAAAAGAGTTCAAATAGGCCCATAGAGCATCATAGTGAGTGTACATCATATCAGTCTGGTACAGTACATTTTGATAATAATAACAACAGGTATGTGAAATATTGTTCCTCCCAACAAAGGGGTAAAAAAACAGCCACAGTAACAATTGGAGAACATAAGTGTGTAATATTCACACCGTAAACATTATTGTTCCAAACTTCTGACCCCCGCTTCAGTTGTGACAATAGTTTTTAGGGTGAGGACCTAATGAATTGTTTTTTATCACTTTCCTTCTAGGGCATTGCAGTGAGGGGTCCCGGAGGCACCCAAGCGAGTGATCAGGCGGCACGGGCCGGTTAGGGGAAATCAAGTTTGGGAGCTCGGTCCCCGAAGGGGGCCGGGCTCCAGTGCACAGTCCATACCTGCTCTCACTTCAGGTGTCCAGGACTCCCCCAGCATGACCAGAAAGAGGTTTAAAATGAAACCCTGTGAATGGGGTTAGAGAGGTGAGGGGAGGAAAGATGAGGACAAATAATGGGGGATTAGGATTAGGATCCAAATTGAATAAATCCTAGGGTCCACTGAGGTTAGGTTTAGGGTCCATTTGAAGGGTGGGGGGATAATCAAGTCCTGCTATCCAATTAAGGGTTAAAGCGGTTAGGTTTAGAGCCAGAATTGAGTTTTGCATAGGGTCCGCTGAGGTTAGGTTTAGGGCCAGTTTCGGGGGTAAGATGCTCCCCAGTTAGATTTGGGAAGAAGCTGAGATGTGCAGAATCAGGGGCAGTAGTAGTAGTTGATGTCCACCTCGAATTCACCTGGCAGGATGTCACATAAATAATACACTAACAGGCAGCATGACCATAATAAAGATTAGGATGAAAAACAATAACAGCAGAACAGTAATCAGAAGTGTCTATATACATTTGTGGGAGTGTATGCCCTTTTTAGGAAAATATTTTTTTCACTTTATATAAAAGGAGAGTTTTTTTCAAAAAATCCTGGGGTGTACAGTTACTGTGCAAAGCTTAGCATCCCCAGTCGGATCACCTATAATCCAGTCAACCCGCTTTTTTGTTTTCTGGGGCCTCCTGTTAGAGTGCCCGGCTGTTGAATCAGTGAGGTTGATGAAGAAGGAGGAGACGAGGAGGAAGAAGAAGAGGAAGATTCCTCAGCTCTCTTCAGCTGGAGACGAGTTTGAACACAGGATTTAAATTTTTCCTGGTTATTGCGTGGCAGAACAGAGTAGGAAGCTGCAGGGGACTCGGGCAGCAATGTTGTTTTCTCCCTGCTGGTTTTGGTGGGGTAGATTCCCCTGTATGGGATCCATCACCTCAGCGTCCACACCTGTCAAAGGCTGCAGAGGCTGTGTGGATGGAGGTGGTCTCTCTCTGCTGGGATCCGTTGTAGTCGCCGTCGTCACCATGGTTACCGTGCTTGTCGCAGGTGGAGTGTGGACCTGTGCCGTTTCCGTCACGGTGTGGCCAGTGTCCGGTCGTGGCGTGGTGGATCGCGTGCGTGGAGGAGTCGGCTGCTGTAATCCAATTGAGGGCTCAGCCGGAACAGGGTGTATGAAGTTATCACCCACCTCAGTTTGTTTCGTAGGCTTGGTGGTCGTGTTGCCCGTTCTGTGGGTCTGGTGGATTCTGCCAGGTCTGCCTGCTGGGCCACAATGACAGCCCGGTCTGCTCCAATGTCTCGGGCTGAAGGCGGCGGCCCAAATTCCTCCTGGCCCAGGATGACGCCACTTCAAAAGGGCCTCCCCATTCCTGGTCAGGAAACTCAAACAGGATTTTTACTAGTCTCAAAGCATTTTCCTCATAATGTGAGCGGAGAATTGAGATGGCTGTATCAGCCCAGTTTTTAGCATTGTCTTCAATAAGAGTCTGTGTTCGTTTGCTGGGGACCGCTGGCTTAATCACAGTCATTAAGTCCTGGGCTATTTTGTTCAAAGAGGGCGGATATGCGTCCTTTGAAACATTTTAAGATGGTGCACTGATTTGATGAGTCTGTGAATAATTCGGACTTTGGCAGAAAAGTCCGGATCATCAGACGGTATTTTGTGTTTGGGAGGCTCAGTTCGTTCAGATCTGACGTGCTTCACATACCGTCTATCCTGCGCTGGACTCCGTTCAAAGCGTCGCTCGCGTTCGGTCCGGTCCCGGTGGCGGGCGGCATAGCAATCCGGGGCCGGCCGCTCTCTCCTCTGGTTCCGCTGCCATGTGTAAGGACCTCTCTTTCATCAAGGTGGTCACGTCCTCTTACCACCGATGCGTAGGTTCGGTGTCTGTTGCGGGATGGGTCGCTGGTCCGTCGGGCGATCTCCGGTCGCTCATGGAGTCGCGGCCCCTCTCCGATCTCTGCGCCGTCGGACAACGGTCCACTGGTCCTCTGCTGTAAACGTGGTCATGTTTGCGGTTTCACCTGTGGCTTTAGCTTCACTAACTGGTATCTGATGGCCGTACTAGTGATGTTAAGCAGCCGTGCGCTAACGAATGACACTCACGTTTACTGGAATGATAATTCAGCGCTTTTATTTTTTGGCGCGCAATGCAACAAAAACATAAATATACAAAAATACAAAAATACAAGCCCAAAAGGCGCAACGTTTGATTCCTGATGAACCTTCCTCAGGCTGGCTTGTAGAAAGTGCATAAAAGTTCAAAAGAGAGAGAGAGAGTCCGGTGCAGATCGCGTGCCGTACAGGGAGCGTCCAAAAGGTTGCCTGTGGGTTGGACCACATTTCCCACTATGCCTAGGGTATCCTGGCTTTCGAACCAATCAGAGTCCAACATTTGTCCGTTTAAAAGTCTCAGGGCTCTGATTGGTCGCGCCCACCAATGCTGCTTTCACGGACCTCTCTTTAACAAATATCAGTACTTAACATACATTGAAAATGAAATATAATACATTACAGTGTCATGTCATGTTTCTCACTCAAGGAAAGACAGTATAAGGCTGATAATACGCCGTTTGTGTATAAAAGAGTTCAAATAGGCCCATAGAGCATCATAGTGAGTGTACATCATATCAGTCTGGTACAGTACATTTTGATAATAATAACAACAGGTATGTGAAATATTGTTCCTCCCAACAAAGGGGTAAAAACAGCCACAGTAACAATTGGAGAACATAAGTGTGTAATATTCACACCGTAAACATTATTGTTCCAAACTTCTGACCCCGCTTCAGTTGTGACAATAGTTTTTAGGGTGAGGACCTAATGAATTGTTTTTATCACTTTCCTTCTAGGGCATTGCAGTGAGGGGTCCCGGAGGCACCCAAGCGAGTGATCAGGCGGCACGGGCGGTTAGGGAAATCAAGTTTGGGAGCTCGGTCCCGAAGGGGCCGGGCTCCAGTGCACAGTCCATACCTGCTCTCACTTCAGGTGTCCAGGACTCCCCAGCATGACCAGAAAGAGGTTTAAAATGAAACCCTGTGAATGGGGTTAGAGAGGTGAGGGAGGAAAGATGAGGACAAATAATGGGGGATTAGGATTAGGATCCAAATTGAATAAATCCTAGGGTCCACTGAGGTTAGGTTTAGGGTCCATTTGAAGGGTGGGGGATAATCAAGTCCTGCTATCCAATTAAGGGTTAAAGCGGTTAGGTTTAGAGCCAGAATTGAGTTTTGCATAGGGTCCGCTGAGGTTAGGTTTAGGGCCAGTTTCGGGGGTAAGATGCTCCCCAGTTAGATTTGGGAAGAAGCTGAGATGTGCAGAATCAGGGGCAGTAGTAGTAGTTGATGTCCACCTCGAATTCACCTGGCAGGATGTCACATAAATAATACACTAACAGGCAGCATGACCATAATAAAGATTAGGATGAAAAACAATAACAGCAGAACAGTAATCAGAAGTGTCTATATACATTTGTGGGAGTGTATGCCCTTTTTAGGAAAATATTTTTTCACTTTATATAAAAGGAGAGTTTTTTCAAAAAATCCTGGGGTGTACAGTTACTGTGCAAAGCTTAGCATCCCCAGTCGGATCACCTATAATCCAGTCAACCCGCTTTTTTGTTTTCTGGGGCCTCCTGTTAGAGTGCCCGGCTGTTGAATCAGTGAGGTTGATGAAGAAGGAGGAGACGAGGAGGAAGAAGAAGAGGAAGATTCCTCAGCTCTCTTCAGCTGGAGACGAGTTTGAACACAGGATTTAAATTTTTCCTGGTTATTGCGTGGCAGAACAGAGTAGGAAGCTGCAGGGGACTCGGGCAGCAATGTTGTTTTCTCCTGCTGGTTTTGGTGGGGTAGATTCCCCCTGTATGGGATCCATCACCTCAGCGTCCACACCTGTCAAAGGCTGCAGAGGCTGTGTGGATGGAGGTGGTCTCTCTCTGCTGGGATCCGTTGTAGTCGCCGTCGTCACCATGGTTACCGTGCTTGTCGCAGGTGGAGTGTGGACCTGTGCCGTTTCCGTCACGGTGTGGCCAGTGTCCGGTCGTGGCGTGGTGGATCGCGTGCGTGGAGGAGTCGGCTGCTGTAATCCAATTGAGGGCTCAGCCGGAACAGGGTGTATGAAGTTATCACCCACCTCAGTTTGTTTCGTAGGCTTGGTGGTCGTGTTGCCCGTTCTGTGGGTCTGGTGGATTCTGCCAGGTCTGCCTGCTGGGCCACAATGACAGCCCGGGTCTGCTCCAATGTCTCGGGCTGAAGGCGGCGGCCCAAATTCCTCCTGGCCCAGGATGACGCCACTTCAAAAGGGCCTCCCATTCCTGGTCAGGAAACTCAAACAGGATTTTTACTAGTCTCAAAGCATTTTCCTCATAATGTGAGCGGAGAATTGAGATGGCTGTATCAGCCCAGTTTTTAGCATTGTCTTCAATAAGAGTCTGTGTTCGTTTGCTGGGGACCGCTGGCTTAATCACAGTCATTAAGTCCTGGGCTATTTTGTTCAAAGAGGGCGGATATGCGTCCTTTGAAACATTTTAAGATGGTGCACTGATTTGATGAGTCTGTGAATAATTCGGACTTTGGCAGAAAAGTCCGGATCATCAGACGGTATTTTGTGTTTGGGAGGCTCAGTTCGTTCAGATCTGACGTGCTTCACATACCGTCTATCCTGCGCTGGACTCCGTTCAAAGCGTCGCTCGCGTTCGGTCCGGTCCCGGTGGCGGGCGGCATAGCAATCCGGGGCCGGCCGCTCTCTCCTCTGGTTCCGCTGCCATGTGTAAGGGACCTCTCTTTCATCAAGGTGGTCACGTCCTCTTACCACCGATGCGTAGGTTCGGTGTCTGTTGCGGGATGGGTCGCTGGTCCGTCGGGCGATCTCCGGTCGCTCATGGAGTCGCGGCCCCTCTCCGTTCTCTGCGCCGTCGGACAACGGTCCACTGGTCCTCTGCTGTAAACGTGGTCATGTTTGCGGTTTCACCTGTGGCTTTAGCTTCACTAACTGGTATCTGATGGCCGTACTAGTGATGTTAAGCAGCCGTGCGCTAACGAATGACACTCACGTTTACTGGAATGATAATTCAGCGCTTTTATTTTTGCGCAATGCAACAAAAACATAAATATACAAAAATACAAAAATACAAGCCCAAAAGGCGCAACGTTTCGGGTTCCTGATGAACCTTCCTCAGGCTGGCTTGTAGAAAGTGCATAAAAGTTCAAAAAAGAGAGAGAGAGAGTCCGGTGCAGATCGCGTGCCGTACAGGGAGCGTCCAAAAAGGTTGCCTGTGGGTTGGACCACATTTCCCACTATGCCTAGGGTATCCTGGCTTTCGAACCAATCAGAGTCCAACATTTGTCCGTTTAAAAGTCTCAGGGCTCTGATTGGTCGCGCCCACCAATGCTGCTTTCACGGACCTCTCTTTAACAAATATCAGTACTTAACATACATTGAAAATGAAATATAATACATTACAGTGTCATGTCATGTTTCTCACTCAAGGAAAGACAGTATAAGGCTGATAATACGCCGTTTGTGTATAAAAAGAGTTCAAATAGGCCCATAGAGCATCATAGTGAGTGTACATCATATCAGTCTGGTACAGTACATTTTGATAATAATAACAACAGGTATGTGAAATATTGTTCCTCCCAACAAAGGGGTAAAAAAACAGCCACAGTAACAATTGGAGAACATAAGTGTGTAATATTCACACCGTAAACATTATTGTTCCAAACTTCTGACCCCGCTTCAGTTGTGACAATAGTTTTTAGGTGAGGACCTAATGAATTGTTTTTTATCACTTTCCTTCTAGGGCATTGCAGTGAGGGGTCCCGGAGGCACCCAAGCGAGTGATCAGGCGGCACGGGCCGGTTAGGGGAAATCAAGTTTGGGAGCTCGGTCCCCGAAGGGGGCCGGGCTCCAGTGCACAGTCCATACCTGCTCTCACTTCAGGTGTCCAGGACTCCCCCAGCATGACCAGAAAGAGGTTTAAAATGAAACCCTGTGAATGGGGTTAGAGAGGTGAGGGGAGGAAAGATGAGGACAAATAATGGGGGATTAGGATTAGGATCCAAATTGAATAAATCCTAGGGTCCACTGAGGTTAGGTTTAGGGTCCATTTGAAGGGTGGGGGATAATCAAGTCCTGCTATCCAATTAAGGGTTAAAGCGGTTAGGTTTAGAGCCAGAATTGAGTTTTGCATAGGGTCCGCTGAGGTTAGGTTTTAGGGCCAGTTTCGGGGTAAGATGCTCCCCAGTTAGATTTGGGAAGAAGCTGAGATGTGCAGAATCAGGGGCAGTAGTAGTAGTTGATGTCCACCTCGAATTCACCTGGCAGGATGTCACATAAATAATACACTAACAGGCAGCATGACCATAATAAAGATTAGGATGAAAAACAATAACAGCAGAACAGTAATCAGAAGTGTCTATATACATTTGTGGGAGTGTATGCCCTTTTTAGGAAAATATTTTTTCACTTTATATAAAAGGAGAGTTTTTTTCAAAAATCCTGGGGTGTACAGTTACTGTGCAAAGCTTAGCATCCCCAGTCGGATCACCTATAATCCAGTCAACCCGCTTTTTTTTTTTCTGGGGCCTCCTGTTAGAGTGCCCGGCTGTTGAATCAGTGAGGTTGATGAAGAAGGAGGAGACGAGGAGGAAGAAGAAGAGGAAGATTCCTCAGCTCTCTTCAGCTGGAGACGAGTTTGAACACAGGATTTAAATTTTTCCTGGTTATTGCGTGGCAGAACAGAGTAGGAAGCTGCAGGGGACTCGGGCAGCAATGTTGTTTTCTCCCTGCTGGTTTTGGTGGGGTAGATTCCCCTGTATGGGATCCATCACCTCAGCGTCCACACCTGTCAAAGGCTGCAGAGGCTGTGTGGATGGAGGTGGTCTCTCTGCTGGGATCCGTTGTAGTCGCCGTCGTCACCATGGTTACCGTGCTTGTCGCAGGTGGGAGTGTGGACCTGTGCCGTTTCCGTCACGGTGTGGCCAGTGTCCGGTCGTGGCGTGGTGGATCGCGTGCGTGGAGGAGTCGGCTGCTGTAATCCAATTGAGGGCTCAGCCGGAACAGGGTGTATGAAGTTATCACCCACCTCAGTTTGTTTCGTAGGCTTGGTGGTCGTGTTGCCCGTTCTGTGGGTCTGGTGGATTCTGCCAGGTCTGCCTGCTGGGCCACAATGACAGCCCGGGTCTGCTCCAATGTCTCGGGCTGAAGGCGGCGGCCCAAATTCCTCCTGGCCCAGGATGACGCCACTTCAAAAGGGCCTCCCATTCCTGGTCAGGAAACTCAAACAGGATTTTTACTAGTCTCAAAGCATTTTCCTCATAATGTGAGCGGAGAATTGAGATGGCTGTATCAGCCCAGTTTTTAGCATTGTCTTCAATAAGAGTCTGTGTTCGTTTGCTGGGGACCGCTGGCTTAATCACAGTCATTAAGTCCTGGGCTATTTTGTTCAAAGAGGGCGGATATGCGTCCTTTGAAACATTTTTAAGATGGTGCACTGATTTGATGAGTCTGTGAATAATTCGGACTTTGGCAGAAAAGTCCGGATCATCAGACGGTATTTTGTGTTTGGGAGGCTCAGTTCGTTCAGATCTGACGTGCTTCACATACCGTCTATCCTGCGCTGGACTCCGTTCAAAGCGTCGCTCGCGTTCGGTCCGGTCCCGGTGGCGGGCGGCATAGCAATCCGGGGCCGGCCGCTCTCTCCTCTGGTTCCGCTGCCATGTGTAAGGGACCTCTCTTTCATCAAGGTGGTCACGTCCTCTTACCACCGATGCGTAGGTTCGGTGTCTGTTGCGGGATGGGTCGCTGGTCCGTCGGGGCGATCTCCGGTCGCTCATGGAGTCGCGGCCCCCTCTCCGGTCTCTGCGCCGTCGGACAACGGTCCACTGGTCCTCTGCTGTAAACGTGGTCATGTTTGCGGTTTCACCTGTGGCTTTAGCTTCACTAACTGGTATCTGATGGCCGTACTAGTGATGTTAAGCAGCCGTGCGCTAACGAATGACACTCACGTTTACTGGAATGATAATTCAGCGCTTTTATTTTTGCGCAATGCAACAAAAACATAAATATACAAAAATACAAAAATACAAGCCCAAAAGGCGCAACGTTTCGGTTCCTGATGAACCTTCCTCAGGCTGGCTTGTAGAAAGTGCATAAAAGTTCAAAAAAGAGAGAGAGAGAGTCCGGTGCAGATCGCGTGCCGTACAGGGAGCGTCCAAAAAGGTTGCCTGTGGGTTGGACCACATTTCCCACTATGCCTAGGGTATCCTGGCTTTCGAACCAATCAGAGTCCAACATTTGTCCGTTTAAAAGTCTCAGGGCTCTGATTGGTCGCGCCCACCAATGCTGCTTTCACGGACCTCTCTTTAACAAATATCAGTACTTAACATACATTGAAAATGAAATATAATACATTACAGTGTCATGTCATGTTTCTCACTCAAGGGAAAGACAGTATAAGGCTGATAATACGCCGTTTGTGTATAAAAGAGTTCAAATAGGCCCATAGAGCATCATAGTGAGTGTACATCATATCAGTCTGGTACAGTACATTTTGATAATAATAACAACAGGTATGTGAAATATTGTTCCTCCCAACAAAGGGGTAAAAAACAGCCACAGTAACAATTGGAGAACATAAGTGTGTAATATTCACACCGTAAACATTATTGTTCCAAACTTCTGACCCCGCTTCAGTTGTGACAATAGTTTTTAGGGTGAGGACCTAATGAATTGTTTTTATCACTTTCCTTCTAGGGCATTGCAGTGAGGGGTCCCGGAGGCACCCAAGCGAGTGATCAGGCGGCACGGGCGGTTAGGGGAAATCAAGTTTGGGAGCTCGGTCCCCAAGGGGCCGGGCTCCAGTGCACAGTCCATACCTGCTCTCACTTCAGGTGTCCAGGACTCCCCAGCATGACCAGAAAGAGGTTTAAAATGAAACCCTGTGAATGGGGTTAGAGAGGTGAGGGAGGAAAGATGAGGACAAATAATGGGGGATTAGGATTAGGATCCAAATTGAATAAATCCTAGGGTCCACTGAGGTTAGGTTTAGGGTCCATTTGAAGGGTGGGGGATAATCAAGTCCTGCTATCCAATTAAGGGTTAAAGCGGTTAGGTTTAGAGCCAGAATTGAGTTTTGCATAGGGTCCGCTGAGGTTAGGTTTAGGGCCAGTTTCGGGGTAAGATGCTCCCCAGTTAGATTTGGGAAGAAGCTGAGATGTGCAGAATCAGGGGCAGTAGTAGTAGTTGATGTCCACCTCGAATTCACCTGGCAGGATGTCACATAAATAATACACTAACAGGCAGCATGACCATAATAAAGATTAGGATGAAAAACAATAACAGCAGAACAGTAATCAGAAGTGTCTATATACATTTGTGGGAGTGTATGCCCTTTTTAGGAAAATATTTTTTCACTTTATATAAAAGGAGAGTTTTTTTCAAAAATCCTGGGGTGTACAGTTACTGTGCAAAGCTTAGCATCCCCAGTCGGATCACCTATAATCCAGTCAACCCGCTTTTTTGTTTTCTGGGGCCTCCTGTTAGAGTGCCCGGCTGTTGAATCAGTGAGGTTGATGAAGAAGGAGGAGACGAGGAGGAAGAAGAAGAGGAAGATTCCTCAGCTCTCTTCAGCTGGAGACGAGTTTGAACACAGGATTTAAATTTTTCCTGGTTATTGCGTGGCAGAACAGAGTAGGAAGCTGCAGGGGACTCGGGCAGCAATGTTGTTTTCTCCTGCTGGTTTTGGTGGGGTAGATTCCCCTGTATGGGATCCATCACCTCAGCGTCCACACCTGTCAAAGGCTGCAGAGGCTGTGTGGATGGAGGTGGTCTCTCTCTGCTGGGATCCGTTGTAGTCGCCGTCGTCACCATGGTTACCGTGCTTGTCGCAGGTGGAGTGTGGACCTGTGCCGTTTCCGTCACGGTGTGGCCAGTGTCCGGTCGTGGCGTGGTGGATCGCGTGCGTGGAGGAGTCGGCTGCTGTAATCCAATTGAGGGCTCAGCCGAACAGGGTGTATGAAGTTATCACCCACCTCAGTTTGTTTCGTAGGCTTGGTGGTCGTGTTGCCCGTTCTGTGGGTCTGGTGGATTCTGCCAGGTCTGCCTGCTGGGCCACAATGACAGCCCGGGTCTGCTCCAATGTCTCGGGCTGAAGGCGGCGGCCCAAATTCCTCCTGGCCCAGGATGACGCCACTTCAAAAGGGCCTCCCATTCCTGGTCAGGAAACTCAAACAGGATTTTTACTAGTCTCAAAGCATTTTCCTCATAATGTGAGCGGAGAATTGAGATGGCTGTATCAGCCCAGTTTTTAGCATTGTCTTCAATAAGAGTCTGTGTTCGTTTGCTGGGGACCGCTGGCTTAATCACAGTCATTAAGTCCTGGGCTATTTTGTTCAAAGAGGGCGGATATGCGTCCTTTGAAACATTTTAAGATGGTGCACTGATTTGATGAGTCTGTGAATAATTCGGACTTTGGCAGAAAAGTCCGGATCATCAGACGGTATTTTGTGTTTGGGAGGCTCAGTTCGTTCAGATCTGACGTGCTTCACATACCGTCTATCCTGCGCTGGACTCCGTTCAAAGCGTCGCTCGCGTTCGGTCCGGTCCCGGTGGCGGGCGGCATAGCAATCGGGGCGGCCGCTCTCTCCTCTGGTTCCGCTGCCATGTGTAAGGGACCTCTCTTTCATCAAGGTGGTCACGTCCTCTTACCACCGATGCGTAGGTTCGGTGTCTGTTGCGGGATGGGTCGCTGGTCCGTCGGGGCGATCTCCGGTCGCTCATGGAGTCGCGGCCCCTCTCCGGTCTCTGCGCCGTCGGACAACGGTCCACTGGTCCTCTGCTGTAAACGTGGTCATGTTTGCGGTTTCACCTGTGGCTTTAGCTTCACTAACTGGTATCTGATGGCCGTACTAGTGATGTTAAGCAGCCGTGCGCTAACGAATGACACTCACGTTTACTGGAATGATAATTCAGCGCTTTTATTTTTGCGCAATGCAACAAAAACATAAATATACAAAATACAAAAATACAAGCCCAAAAGGCGCAACGTTTCGGTTCCTGATGAACCTTCCTCAGGCTGGCTTGTAGAAAGTGCATAAAAGTTCAAAAAGAGAGAGTCCGGTGCAGATCGCGTGCCGTACAGGGAGCGTCCAAAAGGTTGCCTGTGGGTTGGACCACATTTCCCACTATGCCTAGGGTATCCTGGCTTTCAACCAATCAGAGTCCAACATTTGTCCGTTTAAAAGTCTCAGGGCTCTGATTGGTCGCGCCCACCAATGCTGCTTTCACGGACCTCTCTTTAACAAATATCAGTACTTAACATACATTGAAAATGAAATATAATACATTACAGTGTCATGTCATGTTTCTCACTCAAGGGAAAGACAGTATAAGGCTGATAATACGCCGTTTGTGTATAAAAGAGTTCAAATAGGCCCATAGAGCATCATAGTGAGTGTACATCATATCAGTCTGGTACAGTACATTTTGATAATAATAACAACAGGTATGTGAAATATTGTTCCTCCCAACAAAGGGGTAAAAAACAGCCACAGTAACAATTGGAGAACATAAGTGTGTAATATTCACACCGTAAACATTATTGTTCCAAACTTCTGACCCCGCTTCAGTTGTGACAATAGTTTTTAGGGTGAGGACCTAATGAATTGTTTTTATCACTTTCCTTCTAGGGCATTGCAGTGAGGGGTCCCGGAGGCACCCAAGCGAGTGATCAGGCGGCACGGGCGGTTAGGGAAATCAAGTTTGGGAGCTCGGTCCCGAAGGGGCCGGGCTCCAGTGCACAGTCCATACCTGCTCTCACTTCAGGTGTCCAGGACTCCCCAGCATGACCAGAAAGAGGTTTAAATGAAACCCTGTGAATGGGGTTAGAGAGGTGAGGGAGGAAAGATGAGGACAAATAATGGGGATTAGGATTAGGATCCAAATTGAATAAATCCTAGGGTCCACTGAGGTTAGGTTTAGGGTCCATTTGAAGGGTGGGGGATAATCAAGTCCTGCTATCCAATTAAGGGTTAAAGCGGTTAGGTTTAGAGCCAGAATTGAGTTTTGCATAGGGTCCGCTGAGGTTAGGTTTAGGGCCAGTTTCGGGGTAAGATGCTCCCCAGTTAGATTTGGGAAGAAGCTGAGATGTGCAGAATCAGGGGCAGTAGTAGTAGTTGATGTCCACCTCGAATTCACCTGGCAGGATGTCACATAAATAATACACTAACAGGCAGCATGACCATAATAAAGATTAGGATGAAAAACAATAACAGCAGAACAGTAATCAGAAGTGTCTATATACATTTGTGGGAGTGTATGCCCTTTTAGGAAAATATTTTTTCACTTTATATAAAAGGAGAGTTTTTTTCAAAAATCCTGGGGTGTACAGTTACTGTGCAAAGCTTAGCATCCCCAGTCGGATCACCTATAATCCAGTCAACCCGCTTTTTTTGTTTTCTGGGGCCTCCTGTTAGAGTGCCCGGCTGTTGAATCAGTGAGGTTGATGAAGAAGGAGGAGACGAGGAGGAAGAAGAAGAGGAAGATTCCTCAGCTCTCTTCAGCTGGAGACGAGTTTGAACACAGGATTTAAATTTTTCCTGGTTATTGCGTGGCAGAACAGAGTAGGAAGCTGCAGGGGACTCGGGCAGCAATGTTGTTTTCTCCTGCTGGTTTTGGTGGGGTAGATTCCCCTGTATGGGATCCATCACCTCAGCGTCCACACCTGTCAAAGGCTGCAGAGGCTGTGTGGATGGAGGTGGTCTCTGCTGGGATCCGTTGTAGTCGCCGTCGTCACCATGGTTACCGTGCTTGTCGCAGGTGGAGTGTGGACCTGTGCCGTTTCCGTCACGGTGTGGCCAGTGTCCGGTCGTGGCGTGGTGGATCGCGTGCGTGGAGGAGTCGGCTGCTGTAATCCAATTGAGGGCTCAGCCGAACAGGGTGTATGAAGTTATCACCCACCTCAGTTTGTTTCGTAGGCTTGGTGGTCGTGTTGCCCCGTTCTGTGGGTCTGGTGGATTCTGCCAGGTCTGCCTGCTGGGCCACAATGACAGCCCGGGTCTGCTCCAATGTCTCGGGCTGAAGGCGGCGGCTCAAATTCCTCCTGGCCCAGGATGACGCCACTTCAAAAGGGCCTCCCATTCCTGGTCAGGAAACTCAAACAGGATTTTTACTAGTCTCAAAGCATTTTCCTCATAATGTGAGCGGAGAATTGAGATGGCTGTATCAGCCCAGTTTTTAGCATTGTCTTCAATAAGAGTCTGTGTTCGTTTGCTGGGGACCGCTGGCTTAATCACAGTCATTAAGTCCTGGGCTATTTTGTTCAAAGAGGGCGGATATGCGTCCTTTGAAACATTTTTAAGATGGTGCACTGATTTGATGAGTCTGTGAATAATTCGGACTTTGGCAGAAAAGTCCGGATCATCAGACGGTATTTTGTGTTTGGGAGGCTCAGTTCGTTCAGATCTGACGTGCTTCACATACCGTCTATCCTGCGCTGGACTCCGTTCAAAGCGTCGCTCGCGTTCGGTCCGGTCCCGGTGGCGGGCGGCATAGCAATCGGGGCGGCCGCTCTCTCTCTGGTTCCGCTGCCATGTGTAAGGGACCTCTTTTCATCAAGGTGGTCACGTCCTCTTACCACCGATGCGTAGGTTCGGTGTCTGTTGCGGGATGGGTCGCTGGTCCGTCGGGCGATCTCCGGTCGCTCATGGAGTCGCGGCCCCTCTCCGGTCTCTGCGCCGTCGGACAACGGTCCACTGGTCCTCTGCTGTAAACGTGGTCATGTTTGCGGTTTCACCTGTGGCTTTAGCTTCACTAACTGGTATCTGATGGCCGTACTAGTGATGTTAAGCAGCCGCCGTGCGCTAACGAATGACACTCACGTTTACTGGAATGATAATTCAGCGCTTTTATTTTTGCGCAATGCAACAAAAACATAAATATACAAAATACAAAAATACAAGCCCAAAAGGCGCAACGTTTCGGTTCCTGATGAACCTTCCTCAGGCTGGCTTGTAGAAAGTGCATAAAAGTTCAAAAAGAGAGAGAGAGTCCGGTGCAGATCGCGTGCCGTACAGGAGCGTCCAAAAAAGGTTGCCTGTGGGTTGGACCACATTTCCCACTATGCCTAGGGTATCCTGGCTTTCGAACCAATCAGAGTCCAACATTTGTCCGTTTAAAAGTCTCAGGGCTCTGATTGGTCGCGCCCACCAATGCTGCTTTCACGGACCTCTCTTTAACAAATATCAGTACTTAACATACATTGAAAATGAAATATAATACATTACAGTGTCATGTCATGTTTCTCACTCAAGGGAAAGACAGTATAAGGCTGATAATACGCCGTTTGTGTATAAAAGAGTTCAAATAGGCCCATAGAGCATCATAGTGAGTGTACATCATATCAGTCTGGTACAGTACATTTTGATAATAATAACAACAGGTATGTGAAATATTGTTCCTCCCAACAAAGGGGTAAAAAACAGCCACAGTAACAATTGGAGAACATAAGTGTGTAATATTCACACCGTAAACATTATTGTTCCAAACTTCTGACCCCGCTTCAGTTGTGACAATAGTTTTTAGGGTGAGGACCTAATGAATTGTTTTTATCACTTTCCTTCTAGGGCATTGCAGTGAGGGGTCCCGGAGGCACCCAAGCGAGTGATCAGGCGGCACGGGCCGGTTAGGGAAATCAAGTTTGGGAGCTCGGTCCCGAAGGGGCCGGGCTCCAGTGCACAGTCCATACCTGCTCTCACTTCAGGTGTCCAGGACTCCCCCAGCATGACCAGAAAGAGGTTTAAAATGAAACCCTGTGAATGGGGTTAGAGAGGTGAGGGGAGGAAAGATGAGGACAAATAATGGGGGATTAGGATTAGGATCCAAATTGAATAAATCCTAGGGTCCACTGAGGTTAGGTTTAGGGTCCATTTGAAGGGTGGGGGGATAATCAAGTCCTGCTATCCAATTAAGGGTTAAAGCGGTTAGGTTTAGAGCCAGAATTGAGTTTTGCATAGGGTCCGCTGAGGTTAGGTTTAGGGCCAGTTTCGGGGGTAAGATGCTCCCCAGTTAGATTTGGGAAGAAGCTGAGATGTGCAGAATCAGGGGCAGTAGTAGTAGTTGATGTCCACCTCGAATTCACCTGGCAGGATGTCACATAAATAATACACTAACAGGCAGCATGACCATAATAAAGATTAGGATGAAAACAATAACAGCAGAACAGTAATCAGAAGTGTCTATATACATTTGTGGGAGTGTATGCCCTTTTTAGGAAAATATTTTTTCACTTTATATAAAAGGAGAGTTTTTCAAAAAATCCTGGGGTGTACAGTTACTGTGCAAAGCTTAGCATCCCCAGTCGGATCACCTATAATCCAGTCAACCCGCTTTTTTTGTTTTCTGGGGCCTCCTGTTAGAGTGCCCGGCTGTTGAATCAGTGAGGTTGATGAAGAAGGAGGAGACGAGGAGGAAGAAGAAGAGGAAGATTCCTCAGCTCTCTTCAGCTGGAGACGAGTTTGAACACAGGATTTAAATTTTTCCTGGTTATTGCGTGGCAGAACAGAGTAGGAAGCTGCAGGGGACTCGGGCAGCAATGTTGTTTTCTCCCTGCTGGTTTTGGTGGGGGTAGATTCCCCCTGTATGGGATCCATCACCTCAGCGTCCACACCTGTCAAAGGCTGCAGAGGCTGTGTGGATGGAGGTGGTCTCTCTCTGCTGGGATCCGTTGTAGTCGCCGTCGTCACCATGGTTACCGTGCTTGTCGCAGGTGGAGTGTGGACCTGTGCCGTTTCCGTCACGGTGTGGCCAGTGTCCGGTCGTGGCGTGGTGGATCGCGTGCGTGGAGGAGTCGGCTGCTGTAATCCAATTGAGGGCTCAGCCGAACAGGGTGTATGAAGTTATCACCCACCTCAGTTTGTTTCGTAGGCTTGGTGGTCGTGTTGCCCGTTCTGTGGGTCTGGTGGATTCTGCCAGGTCTGCCTGCTGGGCCACAATGACAGCCCGGGTCTGCTCCAATGTCTCGGGCTGAAGGCGGCGGCCCAAATTCCTCCTGGCCCAGGATGACGCCACTTCAAAAGGGCCTCCCATTCCTGGTCAGGAAACTCAAACAGGATTTTTACTAGTCTCAAAGCATTTTCCTCATAATGTGAGCGGAGAATTGAGATGGCTGTATCAGCCCAGTTTTTAGCATTGTCTTCAATAAGAGTCTGTGTTCGTTTGCTGGGGACCGCTGGCTTAATCACAGTCATTAAGTCCTGGGCTATTTTGTTCAAAGAGGGCGGATATGCGTCCTTTGAAACATTTTTAAGATGGTGCACTGATTTGATGAGTCTGTGAATAATTCGGACTTTGGCAGAAAAGTCCGGATCATCAGACGGTATTTTGTGTTTGGGAGGCTCAGTTCGTTCAGATCTGACGTGCTTCACATACCGTCTATCCTGCGCTGGACTCCGTTCAAAGCGTCGCTCGCGTTCGGTCCGGTCCCGGTGGCGGGCGGCATAGCAATCCGGGCCGCCGCTCTCTCCTCTGGTTCCGCTGCCATGTGTAAGGGACCTCTTTTCATCAAGGTGGTCACGTCCTCTTACCACCGATGCGTAGGTTCGGTGTCTGTTGCGGGATGGGTCGCTGGTCCGTCGGGCGATCTCCGGTCGCTCATGGAGTCGCGGCCCCTCTCCGGTCTCTGCGCCGTCGGACAACGGTCCACTGGTCCTCTGCTGTAAACGTGGTCATGTTTGCGGTTTCACCTGTGGCTTTAGCTTCACTAACTGGTATCTGATGGCCGTACTAGTGATGTTAAGCAGCCGTGCGCTAACGAATGACACTCACGTTTACTGGAATGATAATTCAGCGCTTTTATTTTTGCGCAATGCAACAAAACATAAATATACAAAATACAAAAATACAAGCCCAAAAGGCGCAACGTTTCGGTTCCTGATGAACCTTCCTCAGGCTGGCTTGTAGAAAGTGCATAAAAGTTCAAAAAGAGAGAGAGAGTCCGGTGCAGATCGCGTGCCGTACAGGGAGCGCCCAAAAGGTTGCCTGTGGGTTGGACCACATTTCCCACTATGCCTAGGGTATCCTGGCTTTCGAACCAATCAGAGTCCAACATTTGTCCGTTTAAAAGTCTCAGGGCTCTGATTGGTCGCGCCCACCAATGCTGCTTTCACGGACCTCTCTTTAACAAATATCAGTACTTAACATACATTGAAAATGAAATATAATACATTACAGTGTCATGTCATGTTTCTCACTCAAGGGAAAGACAGTATAAGGCTGATAATACGCCGTTTGTGTATAAAAGAGTTCAAATAGGCCCATAGAGCATCATAGTGAGTGTACATCATATCAGTCTGGTACAGTACATTTTGATAATAATAACAACAGGTATGTGAAATATTGTTCCTCCCAACAAAGGGGTAAAAAACAGCCACAGTAACAATTGGAGAACATAAGTGTGTAATATTCACACCGTAAACATTATTGTTCCAAACTTCTGACCCCGCTTCAGTTGTGACAATAGTTTTTAGGGTGAGGACCTAATGAATTGTTTTTATCACTTTCCTTCTAGGGCATTGCAGTGAGGGGTCCCGGAGGCACCCAAGCGAGTGATCAGGCGGCACGGGCCGGTTAGGGGAAATCAAGTTTGGGAGCTCGGTCCCCAAGGGGCCGGGCTCCAGTGCACAGTCCATACCTGCTCTCACTTCAGGTGTCCAGGACTCCCCAGCATGACCAGAAAGAGGTTTAAAATGAAACCCTGTGAATGGGGTTAGAGAGGTGAGGGAGGAAAGATGAGGACAAATAATGGGGGATTAGGATTAGGATCCAAATTGAATAAATCCTAGGGTCCACTGAGGTTAGGTTTAGGGTCCATTTGAAGGGTGGGGGATAATCAAGTCCTGCTATCCAATTAAGGGTTAAAGCGGTTAGGGTTTAGAGCCAGAATTGAGTTTTGCATAGGGTCCGCTGAGGTTAGGTTTAGGGCCAGTTTCGGGGGTAAGATGCTCCCCAGTTAGATTTGGGAAGAAGCTGAGATGTGCAGAATCAGGGGCAGTAGTAGTAGTTGATGTCCACCTCGAATTCACCTGGCAGGATGTCACATAAATAATACACTAACAGGCAGCATGACCATAATAAAGATTAGGATGAAAAACAATAACAGCAGAACAGTAATCAGAAGTGTCTATATACATTTGTGGGAGTGTATGCCCTTTTTAGGAAAATATTTTTTTCACTTTATATAAAAGGAGAGTTTTTTTCAAAAAATCCTGGGGTGTACAGTTACTGTGCAAAGCTTAGCATCCCCAGTCGGATCACCTATAATCCAGTCAACCCGCTTTTTTTGTTTTCTGGGGCCTCCTGTTAGAGTGCCCGGCTGTTGAATCAGTGAGGTTGATGAAGAAGGAGGAGACGAGGAGGAAGAAGAAGAGGAAGATTCCTCAGCTCTCTTCAGCTGGAGACGAGTTTGAACACAGGATTTAAATTTTTCCTGGTTATTGCGTGGCAGAACAGAGTAGGAAGCTGCAGGGGACTCGGGCAGCAATGTTGTTTTCTCCCTGCTGGTTTTGGTGGGGGTAGATTCCCCCTGTATGGGATCCATCACCTCAGCGTCCACACCTGTCAAAGGCTGCAGAGGCTGTGTGGATGGAGGTGGTCTCTCTCTGCTGGGATCCGTTGTAGTCGCCGTCGTCACCATGGTTACCGTGCTTGTCGCAGGTGGAGTGTGGACCTGTGCCGTTTCCGTCACGGTGTGGCCAGTGTCCGGTCGTGGCGTGGTGGATCGCGTGCGTGGAGGAGTCGGCTGCTGTAATCCAATTGAGGGCTCAGCCGGAACAGGGTGTATGAAGTTATCACCCACCTCAGTTTGTTTCGTAGGCTTGGTGGTCGTGTTGCCCCGTTCTGTGGGTCTGGTGGATTCTGCCAGGTCTGCCTGCTGGGCCACAATGACAGCCCGGGTCTGCTCCAATGTCTCGGGCTGAAGGCGGCGGCCCAAATTCCTCCTGGCCCAGGATGACGCCACTTCAAAAGGGCCTCCCATTTCCTGGTCAGGAAACTCAAACAGGATTTTTACTAGTCTCAAAGCATTTTCCTCATAATGTGAGCGGAGAATTGAGATGGCTGTATCAGCCCAGTTTTAGCATTGTCTTCAATAAGAGTCTGTGTTCGTTTGCTGGGGACCGCTGGCTTAATCACAGTCATTAAGTCCTGGGCTATTTTGTTCAAAGAGGGCGGATATGCGTCCTTTGAAACATTTTTAAGATGGTGCACTGATTTGATGAGTCTGTGAATAATTCGGACTTTGGCAGAAAAGTCCGGATCATCAGACGGTATTTTGTGTTTGGGAGGCTCAGTTCGTTCAGATCTGACGTGCTTCACATACCGTCTATCCTGCGCTGGACTCCGTTCAAAGCGTCGCTCGCGTTCGGTCCGGTCCCGTGGCGGGCGGCATAGCAATCGGGGCGGCCGCTCTCTCCTCTGGTTCCGCTGCCATGTGTAAGGGACCTCTCTTTCATCAAGGTGGTCACGTCCTCTTACCACCGGCGCGTAGGTTCGGTGTCTGTTGCGGGATGGGTCGCTGGTCCGTCGGGGCGATCTCCGGTCGCTCATGGAGTCGCGGCCCCTCTCCGGTCTCTGCGCCGTCGGACAACGGTCCACTGGTCCTCTGCTGTAAACGTGGTCATGTTTGCGGTTTCACCTGTGGCTTTAGCTTCACTAACTGGTATCTGATGGCCGTACTAGTGATGTTAAGCAGCCGTGCGCTAACGAATGACACTCACGTTTACTGGAATGATAATTCAGCGCTTTTATTTTTGCGCAATGCAACAAAAACATAAATATACAAAAATACAAAAATACAAGCCCAAAAGGCGCAACGTTTCGGTTCCTGATGAACCTTCCTCAGGCTGGCTTGTAGAAAGTGCATAAAAGTTCAAAAAAGAGAGAGAGAGAGTCCGGTGCAGATCGCGTGCCGTACAGGGAGCGTCCAAAAGGTTGCCTGTGGGTTGGACCACATTTCCCACTATGCCTAGGGTATCCTGGCTTTCGAACCAATCAGAGTCCAACATTTGTCCGTTTAAAAGTCTCAGGGCTCTGATTGGTCGCGCCCACCAATGCTGCTTTCACGGACCTCTCTTTAACAAATATCAGTACTTAACATACATTGAAAATGAAATATAATACATTACAGTGTCATGTCATGTTTCTCACTCAAGGAAAGACAGTATAAGGCTGATAATACGCCGTTTGTGTATAAAAGAGTTCAAATAGGCCCATAGAGCATCATAGTGAGTGTACATCATATCAGTCTGGTACAGTACATTTTGATAATAATAACAACAGGTATGTGAAATATTGTTCCTCCCAACAAAGGGGTAAAAAAAAACAGCCACAGTAACAATTGGAGAACATAAGTGTGTAATATTCACACCGTAAACATTATTGTTCCAAACTTCTGACCCCCGCTTCAGTTGTGACAATAGTTTTTAGGGTGAGGACCTAATGAATTGTTTTTTATCACTTTCCTTCTAGGGCATTGCAGTGAGGGGTCCCGGAGGCACCCAAGCGAGTGATCAGGCGGCACGGGCCGGTTAGGGGAAATCAAGTTTGGGAGCTCGGTCCCCGAAGGGGGCCGGGCTCCAGTGCACAGTCCATACCTGCTCTCACTTCAGGTGTCCAGGACTCCCCAGCATGACCAGAAAGAGGTTTAAAATGAAACCCTGTGAATGGGGTTAGAGAGGTGAGGGAGGAAAGATGAGGACAAATAATGGGGATTAGGATTAGGATCCAAATTGAATAAATCCTAGGGTCCACTGAGGTTAGGTTTAGGGTCCATTTGAAGGGTGGGGGATAATCAAGTCCTGCTATCCAATTAAGGGTTAAAGCGGTTAGGTTTAGAGCCAGAATTGAGTTTTGCATAGGGTCCGCTGAGGTTAGGTTTAGGGCCAGTTTCGGGGTAAGATGCTCCCCAGTTAGATTTGGGAAGAAGCTGAGATGTGCAGAATCAGGGGCAGTAGTAGTAGTTGATGTCCACCTCGAATTCACCTGGCAGGATGTCACATAAATAATACACTAACAGGCAGCATGACCATAATAAAGATTAGGATGAAAAACAATAACAGCAGAACAGTAATCAGAAGTGTCTATATACATTTGTGGGAGTGTATGCCCTTTTAGGAAAATATTTTTTCACTTTATATAAAAGGAGAGTTTTTTTCAAAAATCCTGGGTGTACAGTTACTGTGCAAAGCTTAGCATCCCCAGTCGGATCACCTATAATCCAGTCAACCCGCTTTTTTGTTTTCTGGGGCCTCCTGTTAGAGTGCCCGGCTGTTGAATCAGTGAGGTTGATGAAGAAGGAGGAGACGAGGAGGAAGAAGAAGAGGAAGATTCCTCAGCTCTCTTCAGCTGGAGACGAGTTTGAACACAGGATTTAAATTTTTCCTGGTTATTGCGTGGCAGAACAGAGTAGGAAGCTGCAGGGGACTCGGGCAGCAATGTTGTTTTCTCCTGCTGGTTTTGGTGGGGTAGATTCCCCTGTATGGGATCCATCACCTCAGCGTCCACACCTGTCAAAGGCTGCAGAGGCTGTGTGGATGGAGGTGGTCTCTCTGCTGGGATCCGTTGTAGTCGCCGTCGTCACCATGGTTACCGTGCTTGTCGCAGGTGGAGTGTGGACCTGTGCCGTTTCCGTCACGGTGTGGCCAGTGTCCGGTCGTGGCGTGGTGGATCGCGTGCGTGGAGGAGTCGGCTGCTGTAATCCAATTGAGGGCTCAGCCGGAACAGGGTGTATGAAGTTATCACCCACCTCAGTTTGTTTCGTAGGCTTGGTGGTCGTGTTGCCCGTTCTGTGGGTCTGGTGGATTCTGCCAGGTCTGCCTGCTGGGCCACAATGACAGCCCGGGTCTGCTCCAATGTCTCGGGCTGAAGGCGGCGGCCCAAATTCCTCCTGGCCCAGGATGACGCCACTTCAAAGGGCCTCCCATTCCTGGTCAGGAAACTCAAACAGGATTTTTACTAGTCTCAAAGCATTTTCCTCATAATGTGAGCGGAGAATTGAGATGGCTGTATCAGCCCAGTTTTTAGCATTGTCTTCAATAAGAGTCTGTGTTCGTTTGCTGGGGACCGCTGGCTTAATCACAGTCATTAAGTCCTGGGCTATTTTGTTCAAAGAGGGCGGATATGCGTCCTTTGAAACATTTTTAAGATGGTGCACTGATTTGATGAGTCTCAGAATAATTCGGACTTTGGCAGAAAAGTCCGGATCATCAGACGGTATTTTGTGTTTGGGAGGCTCAGTTCGTTCAGATCTGACGTGCTTCACATACCGTCTATCCTGCGCTGGACTCCGTTCAAAGCGTCGCTCGCGTTCGGTCCGGTCCCGTGGCGGGCGGCATAGCAATCCGGGCCGGCCGCTCTCTCCTCTGGTTCCGCTGCCATGTGTAAGGGACCTCTCTTTCATCAAGGTGGTCACGTCCTCTTACCACCGATGCGTAGGTTCGGTGTCTGTTGCGGGATGGGTCGCTGGTCCGTCGGGCGATCTCCGGTCGCTCATGGAGTCGCGCCCCCTCTCCGTCTCTCGCGCCGTCGGACAACGGTCCACTGGTCCTCTGCTGTAAACGTGGTCATGTTTGCGGTTTCACCTGTGGCTTTAGCTTCACTAACTGGTATCTGATGGCCGTACTAGTGATGTTAAGCAGCCGTGCGCTAACGAATGACACTCACGTTTACTGGAATGATAATTCAGCGCTTTTATTTTTTTGCGCAATGCAACAAAAACATAAATATACAAAATACAAAAATACAAGCCCAAAAGGCGCAACGTTTCGGTTCCTGATGAACCTTCCTCAGGCTGGCTTGTAGAAAGTGCATAAAAGTTCAAAAAGAGAGAGAGAGTCCGGTGCAGATCGCGTGCCGTACAGGGAGCGTCCAAAAGGTTGCCTGTGGGTTGGACCACATTTCCCACTATGCCTAGGGTATCCTGGCTTTCGAACCAATCAGAGTCCAACATTTGTCCGTTTAAAAGTCTCAGGGCTCTGATTGGTCGCGCCCACCAATGCTGCTTTCACGGACCTCTCTTTAACAAATATCAGTACTTAACATACATTGAAAATGAAATATAATACATTACAGTGTCATGTCATGTTTCTCACTCAAGGAAAGACAGTATAAGGCTGATAATACGCCGTTTGTGTATAAAAGAGTTCAAATAGGCCCATAGAGCATCATAGTGAGTGTACATCATATCAGTCTGGTACAGTACATTTTGATAATAATAACAACAGGTATGTGAAATATTGTTCCTCCCAACAAAGGGGTAAAAAAACAGCCACAGTAACAATTGGAGAACATAAGTGTGTAATATTCACACCGTAAACATTATTGTTCCAAACTTCTGACCCCCGCTTCAGTTGTGACAATAGTTTTTAGGGTGAGGACCTAATGAATTGTTTTTTATCACTTTCCTTCTAGGGCATTGCAGTGAGGGGTCCCGGAGGCACCCAAGCGAGTGATCAGGCGGCACGGGCCGGTTAGGGAAATCAAGTTTGGGAGCTCGGTCCCCGAAGGGGGCCGGGCTCCAGTGCACAGTCCATACCTGCTCTCACTTCAGGTGTCCAGGACTCCCCCAGCATGACCAGAAAGAGGTTTAAAATGAAACCCTGTGAATGGGGTTAGAGAGGTGAGGGGAGGAAAGATGAGGACAAATAATGGGGGATTAGGATTAGGATCCAAATTGAATAAATCCTAGGGTCCACTGAGGTTAGGTTTAGGGTCCATTTGAAGGGTGGGGGATAATCAAGTCCTGCTATCCAATTAAGGGTTAAAGCGGTTAGGTTTAGAGCCAGAATTGAGTTTTGCATAGGGTCCGCTGAGGTTAGGTTTAGGGCCAGTTTCGGGGTAAGATGCTCCCCAGTTAGATTTGGGAAGAAGCTGAGATGTGCAGAATCAGGGGCAGTAGTAGTAGTTGATGTCCACCTCGAATTCACCTGGCAGGATGTCACATAAATAATACACTAACAGGCAGCATGACCATAATAAAGATTAGGATGAAAAACAATAACAGCAGAACAGTAATCAGAAGTGTCTATATACATTTGTGGGAGTGTATGCCCTTTTAGGAAAATATTTTTTCACTTTATATAAAAGGAGAGTTTTTTCAAAAATCCTGGGGTGTACAGTTACTGTGCAAAGCTTAGCATCCCCAGTCGGATCACCTATAATCCAGTCAACCCGCTTTTTGTTTTCTGGGGCCTCCTGTTAGAGTGCCCGGCTGTTGAATCAGTGAGGTTGATGAAGAAGGAGGAGACGAGGAGGAAGAAGAAGAGGAAGATTCCTCAGCTCTCTTCAGCTGGAGACGAGTTTGAACACAGGATTTAAATTTTTCCTGGTTATTGCGTGGCAGAACAGAGTAGGAAGCTGCAGGGGACTCGGGCAGCAATGTTGTTTTCTCCCTGCTGGTTTTGGTGGGGTAGATTCCCCTGTATGGGATCCATCACCTCAGCGTCCACACCTGTCAAAGGCTGCAGAGGCTGTGTGGATGGAGGTGGTCTCTCTGCTGGGATCCGTTGTAGTCGCCGTCGTCACCATGGTTACCGTGCTTGTCGCAGGTGGAGTGTGGACCTGTGCCGTTTCCGTCACGGTGTGGCCAGTGTCCGGTCGTGGCGTGGTGGATCGCGTGCGTGGAGGAGTCGGCTGCTGTAATCCAATTGAGGGCTCAGCCGAACAGGGTGTATGAAGTTATCACCCACCTCAGTTTGTTTCGTAGGCTTGGTGGTCGTGTTGCCCCGTTCTGTGGGTCTGGTGGATTCTGCCAGGTCTGCCTGCTGGGCCACAATGACAGCCCGGGTCTGCTCCAATGTCTCGGGCTGAAGGCGGCGGCTCAAATTCCTCCTGGCCCAGGATGACGCCACTTCAAAAGGGCCTCCCATTCCTGGTCAGGAAACTCAAACAGGATTTTTACTAGTCTCAAAGCATTTTCCTCATAATGTGAGCGGAGAATTGAGATGGCTGTATCAGCCCAGTTTTTAGCATTGTCTTCAATAAGAGTCTGTGTTCGTTTGCTGGGGACCGCTGGCTTAATCACAGTCATTAAGTCCTGGGCTATTTTGTTCAAAGAGGGCGGATATGCGTCCTTTGAAACATTTTAAGATGGTGCACTGATTTGATGAGTCTGTGAATAATTCGGACTTTGGCAGAAAAGTCCGGATCATCAGACGGTATTTTGTGTTTGGGAGGCTCAGTTCGTTCAGATCTGACGTGCTTCACATACCGTCTATCCTGCGCTGGACTCCGTTCAAAGCGTCGCTCGCGTTCGGTCCGGTCCCGGTGGCGGGCGGCATAGCAATCCGGGCCGGCCGCTCTCCTCTGGTTCCGCTGCCATGTGTAAGGGACCTCTCTTTCATCAAGGTGGTCACGTCCTCTTACCACCGATGCGTAGGTTCGGTGTCTGTTGCGGGATGGGTCGCTGGTCCGTCGGGCGATCTCCGGTCGCTCATGGAGTCGCGCCCCTCTCCGGTCTCTGCGCCGTCGGACAACGGTCCACTGGTCCTCTGCTGTAAACGTGGTCATGTTTGCGGTTTCACCTGTGGCTTTAGCTTCACTAACTGGTATCTGATGGCCGTACTAGTGATGTTAAGCAGCCGTGCGCTAACGAATGACACTCACGTTTACTGGAATGATAATTCAGCGCTTTTATTTTTGCGCAAATGCAACAAAAACATAAATATACAAAAATACAAAAATACAAGCCCAAAAGGCGCAACGTTTCGGTTCCTGATGAACCTTCCTCAGGCTGGCTTGTAGAAAGTGCATAAAAGTTCAAAAAGAGAGAGAGAGTCCGGTGCAGATCGCGTGCCGTACAGGGAGCGTCCAAAAGGTTGCCTGTGGGTTGGACCACATTTCCCACTATGCCTAGGGTATCCTGGCTTTCGAACCAATCAGAGTCCAACATTTGTCCGTTTAAAAGTCTCAGGGCTCTGATTGGTCGCGCCCACCAATGCTGCTTTCACGGACCTCTCTTTAACAAATATCAGTACTTAACATACATTGAAAATGAAATATAATACATTACAGTGTCATGTCATGTTTCTCACTCAAGGGAAAGACAGTATAAGGCTGATAATACGCCGTTTGTGTATAAAAGAGTTCAAATAGGCCCATAGAGCATCATAGTGAGTGTACATCATATCAGTCTGGTACAGTACATTTTGATAATAATAACAACAGGTATGTGAAATATTGTTCCTCCCAACAAAGGGGTAAAAACAGCCACAGTAACAATTGGAGAACATAAGTGTGTAATATTCACACGTAAACATTATTGTTCCAAACTTCTGACCCCCGCTTCAGTTGTGACAATAGTTTTTAGGGTGAGGACCTAATGAATTGTTTTTTATCACTTTCCTTCTAGGGCATTGCAGTGAGGGGTCCCGGAGGCACCCAAGCGAGTGATCAGGCGGCACGGGCCGGTTAGGGGAAATCAAGTTTGGGAGCTCGGTCCCCGAAGGGGCCGGGCTCCAGTGCACAGTCCATACCTGCTCTCACTTCAGGTGTCCAGGACTCCCCAGCATGACCAGAAAGAGGTTTAAAATGAAACCCTGTGAATGGGGTTAGAGAGGTGAGGGAGGAAAGATGAGGACAAATAATGGGGATTAGGATTAGGATCCAAATTGAATAAATCCTAGGGTCCACTGAGGTTAGGTTTAGGGTCCATTTGAAGGGTGGGGGATAATCAAGTCCTGCTATCCAATTAAGGGTTAAAGCGGTTAGGTTTAGAGCCAGAATTGAGTTTTGCATAGGGTCCGCTGAGGTTAGGTTTAGGGCCAGTTTCGGGGTAAGATGCTCCCAGTTAGATTTGGGAAGAAGCTGAGATGTGCAGAATCAGGGGCAGTAGTAGTAGTTGATGTCCACCTCGAATTCACCTGGCAGGATGTCACATAAATAATACACTAACAGGCAGCATGACCATAATAAAGATTAGGATGAAAAACAATAACAGCAGAACAGTAATCAGAAGTGTCTATATACATTTGTGGGAGTGTATGCCCTTTTTAGGAAAATATTTTTTCACTTTATATAAAAGGAGAGTTTTTTCAAAAATCCTGGGGTGTACAGTTACTGTGCAAAGCTTAGCATCCCCAGTCGGATCACCTATAATCCAGTCAACCCGCTTTTTTTTGTTTTCTGGGGCCTCCTGTTAGAGTGCCCGGCTGTTGAATCAGTGAGGTTGATGAAGAAGGAGGAGACGAGGAGGAAGAAGAAGAGGAAGATTCCTCAGCTCTCTTCAGCTGGAGACGAGTTTGAACACAGGATTTAAATTTTTCCTGGTTATTGCGTGGCAGAACAGAGTAGGAAGCTGCAGGGGACTCGGGCAGCAATGTTGTTTTCTCCTGCTGGTTTTGGTGGGGTAGATTCCCCTGTATGGGATCCATCACCTCAGCGTCCACACCTGTCAAAGGCTGCAGAGGCTGTGTGGATGGAGGTGGTCTCTCTGCTGGGATCCGTTGTAGTCGCCGTCGTCACCATGGTTACCGTGCTTGTCGCAGGTGGAGTGTGGACCTGTGCCGTTTCCGTCACGGTGTGGCCAGTGTCCGGTCGTGGCGTGGTGGATCGCGTGCGTGGAGGAGTCGGCTGCTGTAATCCAATTGAGGGCTCAGCCGGAACAGGGTGTATGAAGTTATCACCCACCTCAGTTTGTTTCGTAGGCTTGGTGGTCGTGTTGCCCGTTCTGTGGGTCTGGTGGATTCTGCCAGGTCTGCCTGCTGGGCCACAATGACAGCCCGGGTCTGCTCCAATGTCTCGGGCTGAAGGCGGGCGGCCCAAATTCCTCCTGGCCCAGGATGACGCCACTTCAAAAGGGCCTCCCCATTCCTGGTCAGGAAACTCAAACAGGATTTTTACTAGTCTCAAAGCATTTTCCTCATAATGTGAGCGGAGAATTGAGATGGCTGTATCAGCCCAGTTTTTAGCATTGTCTTCAATAAGAGTCTGTGTTCGTTTGCTGGGGACCGCTGGCTTAATCACAGTCATTAAGTCCTGGGCTATTTTGTTCAAAGAGGGCGGATATGCGTCCTTTGAAACATTTTAAGATGGTGCACTGATTTGATGAGTCTGTGAATAATTCGGACTTTGGCAGAAAAGTCCGGATCATCAGACGGTATTTTGTGTTTGGGAGGCTCAGTTCGTTCAGATCTGACGTGCTTCACATACCGTCTATCCTGCGCTGGACTCCGTTCAAAGCGTCGCTCGCGTTCGGTCCGGTCCCGGTGGCGGGCGGCATAGCAATCCGGGCGGCCGCTCTCTCCTCTGGTTCCGCTGCCATGTGTAAGGGACCTCTCTTTCATCAAGGTGGTCACGTCCTCTTACCACCGATGCGTAGGTTCGGTGTCTGTTGCGGGATGGGTCGCTGGTCCGTCGGGCGATCTCCGGTCGCTCATGGAGTCGCGGCCCCTCTCCGTCTCTGCGCCGTCGGACAACGGTCCACTGGTCCTCTGCTGTAAACGTGGTCATGTTTGCGGTTTCACCTGTGGCTTTAGCTTCACTAACTGGTATCTGATGGCCGTACTAGTGATGTTAAGCAGCCGTGCGCTAACGAATGACACTCACGTTTACTGGAATGATAATTCAGCGCTTTTATTTTTGCGCAATGCAACAAAAACATAAATATACAAAAATACAAAAATACAAGCCCAAAAGGCGCAACGTTTCGGTTCCTGATGAACCTTCCTCAGGCTGGCTTGTAGAAAGTGCATAAAAGTTCAAAAAGAGAGAGAGAGAGTCCGGTGCAGATCGCGTGCCGTACAGGAGCGTCCAAAAAGGTTGCCTGTGGGTTGGACCACATTTCCCACTATGCCTAGGGTATCCTGGCTTTCGAACCAATCAGAGTCCAACATTTGTCCGTTTAAAAGTCTCAGGGCTCTGATTGGTCGCGCCCACCAATGCTGCTTTCACGGACCTCTCTTTAACAAATATCAGTACTTAACATACATTGAAAATGAAATATAATACATTACAGTGTCATGTCATGTTTCTCACTCAAGGAAAGACAGTATAAGGCTGATAATACGCCGTTTGTGTATAAAAGAGTTCAAATAGGCCCATAGAGCATCATAGTGAGTGTACATCATATCAGTCTGGTACAGTACATTTTGATAATAATAACAACAGGTATGTGAAATATTGTTCCTCCCAACAAAGGGGTAAAAAACAGCCACAGTAACAATTGGAGAACATAAGTGTGTAATATTCACACAGTAAACATTATTGTTCCAAACTTCTGACCCCGCTTCAGTTGTGACAATAGTTTTTAGGGTGAGGACCTAATGAATTGTTTTTATCACTTTCCTTCTAGGGCATTGCAGTGAGGGGTCCCGGAGGCACCCAAGCGGTGATCAGGCGGCACGGGCGGTTAGGGGAAATCAAGTTTGGGAGCTCGGTCCCGAAGGGGCCGGGCTCCAGTGCACAGTCCATACCTGCTCTCACTTCAGGTGTCCAGGACTCCCCAGCATGACCAGAAAGAGGTTTAAAATGAAACCCTGTGAATGGGGTTAGAGAGGTGAGGGAGGAAAGATGAGGACAAATAATGGGGGATTAGGATTAGGATCCAAATTGAATAAATCCTAGGGTCCACTGAGGTTAGGTTTAGGGTCCATTTGAAGGGTGGGGGATAATCAAGTCCTGCTATCCAATTAAGGGTTAAAGCGGTTAGGTTTAGAGCCAGAATTGAGTTTTGCATAGGGTCCGCTGAGGTTAGGTTTAGGGCCAGTTTCGGGGTAAGATGCTCCCCAGTTAGATTTGGGAAGAAGCTGAGATGTGCAGAATCAGGGGCAGTAGTAGTAGTTGATGTCCACCTCGAATTCACCTGGCAGGATGTCACATAAATAATACACTAACAGGCAGCATGACCATAATAAAGATTAGGATGAAAAACAATAACAGCAGAACAGTAATCAGAAGTGTCTATATACATTTGTGGGAGTGTATGCCCTTTTAGGAAAATATTTTTTCACTTTATATAAAAGGAGAGTTTTTTTCAAAAATCCTGGGGTGTACAGTTACTGTGCAAAGCTTAGCATCCCCAGTCGGATCACCTATAATCCAGTCAACCCGCTTTTTTTTTTCTGGGGCCTCCTGTTAGAGTGCCCGGCTGTTGAATCAGTGAGGTTGATGAAGAAGGAGGAGACGAGGAGGAAGAAGAAGAGGAAGATTCCTCAGCTCTCTTCAGCTGGAGACGAGTTTGAACACAGGATTTAAATTTTTCCTGGTTATTGCGTGGCAGAACAGAGTAGGAAGCTGCAGGGGACTCGGGCAGCAATGTTGTTTTCTCCCTGCTGGTTTTGGTGGGGTGTAGATTCCCCTGTATGGGATCCATCACCTCAGCGTCCACACCTGTCAAAGGCTGCAGAGGCTGTGTGGATGGAGGTGGTCTCTCTGCTGGGATCCGTTGTAGTCGCCGTCGTCACCATGGTTACCGTGCTTGTCGCAGGTGGAGTGTGGACCTGTGCCGTTTCCGTCACGGTGTGGCCAGTGTCCGGTCGTGGCGTGGTGGATCGCGTGCGTGGAGGAGTCGGCTGCTGTAATCCAATTGAGGGCTCAGCCGGAACAGGGTGTATGAAGTTATCACCCACCTCAGTTTGTTTCGTAGGCTTGGTGGTCGTGTTGCCCGTTCTGTGGGTCTGGTGGATTCTGCCAGGTCTGCCTGCTGGGCCACAATGACAGCCCGGGTCTGCTCCAATGTCTCGGGCTGAAGGCGGCGGCCCAAATTCCTCCTGGCCCAGGATGACGCCACTTCAAAAGGGCCTCCCATTCCTGGTCAGGAAACTCAAACAGGATTTTACTAGTCTCAAAGCATTTTCCTCATAATGTGAGCGGAGAATTGAGATGGCTGTATCAGCCCAGTTTTTAGCATTGTCTTCAATAAGAGTCTGTGTTCGTTTGCTGGGGACCGCTGGCTTAATCACAGTCATTAAGTCCTGGGCTATTTTGTTCAAAGAGGGCGGATATGCGTCCTTTGAAACATTTTAAGATGGTGCACTGATTTGATGAGTCTGTGAATAATTCGGACTTTGGCAGAAAAGTCCGGATCATCAGACGGTATTTTGTGTTTGGGAGGCTCAGTTCGTTCAGATCTGACGTGCTTCACATACCGTCTATCCTGCGCTGGACTCCGTTCAAAGCGTCGCTCGCGTTCGGTCCGGTCCCGTGGCGGGCGGCATAGCAATCCGGGCGGCCGCTCTCTCCTCTGGTTCCGCTGCCATGTGTAAGGGACCTCTCTTTCATCAAGGTGGTCACGTCCTCTTACCACCGATGCGTAGGTTCGGTGTCTGTTGCGGGATGGGTCGCTGGTCCGTCGGGCGATCTCCGGTCGCTCATGGAGTCGCGGCCCCTCCCGATCTCTGCGCCGTCGGACAACGGTCCACTGGTCCTCTGCTGTAAACGTGGTCATGTTTGCGGTTTCACCTGTGGCTTTAGCTTCACTAACTGGTATCTGATGGCCGTACTAGTGATGTTAAGCAGCCGTGCGCTAACGAATGACACTCACGTTTACTGGAATGATAATTCAGCGCTTTTATTTTTGCGCAATGCAACAAAAACATAAATATACAAAAATACAAAATACAAGCCCAAAAGGCGCAACGTTTCGGTTCCTGATGAACCTTCCTCAGGCTGGCTTGTAGAAAGTGCATAAAAGTTCAAAAAGAGAGAGAGAGAGTCCGTGCAGATCGCGTGCCGTACAGGGAGCGTCCAAAAGGTTGCCTGTGGGTTGGACCACATTTCCCACTATGCCTAGGGTATCCTGGCTTTCGAACCAATCAGAGTCCAACATTTGTCCGTTTAAAAGTCTCAGGGCTCTGATTGGTCGCGCCCACCAATGCTGCTTTCACGGACCTCTCTTTAACAAATATCAGTACTTAACATACATTGAAAATGAAATATAATACATTACAGTGTCATGTCATGTTTCTCACTCAAGGGAAAGACAGTATAAGGCTGATAATACGCCGTTTGTGTATAAAAGAGTTCAAATAGGCCCATAGAGCATCATAGTGAGTGTACATCATATCAGTCTGGTACAGTACATTTTGATAATAATAACAACAGGTATGTGAAATATTGTTCCTCCCAACAAAGGGGTAAAAAACAGCCACAGTAACAATTGGAGAACATAAGTGTGTAATATTCACACCGTAAACATTATTGTTCCAAACTTCTGACCCCGCTTCAGTTGTGACAATAGTTTTTAGGGTGAGGACCTAATGAATTGTTTTTATCACTTTCCTTCTAGGGCATTGCAGTGAGGGGTCCCGGAGGCACCCAAGCGAGTGATCAGGCGGCACGGGCGGTTAGGGGAAATCAAGTTTGGGAGCTCGGTCCCGAAGGGGCCGGGCTCCAGTGCACAGTCCATACCTGCTCTCACTTCAGGTGTCCAGGACTCCCCAGCATGACCAGAAAGAGGTTTAAAATGAAACCCTGTGAATGGGGTTAGAGAGGTGAGGGAGGAAAGATGAGGACAAATAATGGGGATTAGGATTAGGATCCAAATTGAATAAATCCTAGGGTCCACTGAGGTTAGGTTTAGGGTCCATTTGAAGGGTGGGGGATAATCAAGTCCTGCTATCCAATTAAGGGTTAAAGCGGTTAGGTTTAGAGCCAGAATTGAGTTTTGCATAGGGTCCGCTGAGGTTAGGTTTAGGGCCAGTTTCGGGGTAAGATGCTCCCCAGTTAGATTTGGGAAGAAGCTGAGATGTGCAGAATCAGGGGCAGTAGTAGTAGTTGATGTCCACCTCGAATTCACCTGGCAGGATGTCACATAAATAATACACTAACAGGCAGCATGACCATAATAAAGATTAGGATGAAAAACAATAACAGCAGAACAGTAATCAGAAGTGTCTATATACATTTGTGGGAGTGTATGCCCTTTTTAGGAAAATATTTTTTCACTTTATATAAAAGGAGAGTTTTTTCAAAAATCCTGGGTGTACAGTTACTGTGCAAAGCTTAGCATCCCCAGTCGGATCACCTATAATCCAGTCAACCCGCTTTTTTTTTTTGTTTTCTGGGGCCTCCTGTTAGAGTGCCCGGCTGTTGAATCAGTGAGGTTGATGAAGAAGGAGGAGACGAGGAGGAAGAAGAAGAGGAAGATTCCTCAGCTCTCTTCAGCTGGAGACGAGTTTGAACACAGGATTTAAATTTTTCCTGGTTATTGCGTGGCAGAACAGAGTAGGAAGCTGCAGGGGACTCGGGCAGCAATGTTGTTTTCTCCCTGCTGGTTTTGGTGGGGTAGATTCCCCTGTATGGGATCCATCACCTCAGCGTCCACACCTGTCAAAGGCTGCAGAGGCTGTGTGGATGGAGGTGGTCTCTCTCTGCTGGGATCCGTTGTAGTCGCCGTCGTCACCATGGTTACCGTGCTTGTCGCAGGTGGAGTGTGGACCTGTGCCGTTTCCGTCACGGTGTGGCCAGTGTCCGGTCGTGGCGTGGTGGATCGCGTGCGTGGAGGAGTCGGCTGCTGTAATCCAATTGAGGGCTCAGCCGGAACAGGGTGTATGAAGTTATCACCCACCTCAGTTTGTTTCGTAGGCTTGGTGGTCGTGTTGCCCGTTCTGTGGGTCTGGTGGATTCTGCCAGGTCTGCCTGCTGGGCCACAATGACAGCCGGGTCTGCTCAATGTCTCGGGCTGAAGGCGGCGGCCCAAATTCCTCCTGGCCCAGGATGACGCCACTTCAAAAGGGCCTCCCATTCCTGGTCAGGAAACTCAAACAGGATTTTACTAGTCTCAAAGCATTTTCCTCATAATGTGAGCGGAGAATTGAGATGGCTGTATCAGCCCAGTTTTTAGCATTGTCTTCAATAAGAGTCTGTGTTCGTTTGCTGGGGACCGCTGGCTTAATCACAGTCATTAAGTCCTGGGCTATTTTGTTCAAAGAGGGCGGATATGCGTCCTTTGAAACATTTTAAGATGGTGCACTGATTTGATGAGTCTGTGAATAATTCGGACTTTGGCAGAAAAGTCCGGATCATCAGACGGTATTTTGTGTTTGGGAGGCTCAGTTCGTTCAGATCTGACGTGCTTCACATACCGTCTATCCTGCGCTGGACTCCGTTCAAAGCGTCGCTCGCGTTCGGTCCGGTCCCGGTGGCGGGCGGCATAGCAATCGGGGCGGCCGCTCTCTCCTCTGGTTCCGCTGCCATGTGTAAGGGACCTCTCTTTCATCAAGGTGGTCACGTCCTCTTACCACCGATGCGTAGGTTCGGTGTCTGTTGCGGGATGGGTCGCTGGTCCGTCGGGCGATCTCCGGTCGCTCATGGAGTCGCGGCCCCTCTCCGGTCTCTGCGCCGTCGGACAACGGTCCACTGGTCCTCTGCTGTAAACGTGGTCATGTTTGCGGTTTCACCTGTGGCTTTAGCTTCACTAACTGGTATCTGATGGCCGTACTAGTGATGTTAAGCAGCCGTGCGCTAACGAATGACACTCACGTTTACTGGAATGATAATTCAGCGCTTTTATTTTTGCGCAATGCAACAAAAACATAAATATACAAAATACAAAAATACAAGCCCAAAAGGCGCAACGTTTGGTTCCTGATGAACCTTCCTCAGGCTGGCTTGTAGAAAGTGCATAAAAGTTCAAAAAGAGAGAGAGAGTCCGGTGCAGATCGCGTGCCGTACAGGGAGCGTCCAAAAAGGTTGCCTGTGGGTTGGACCACATTTCCCACTATGCCTAGGGTATCCTGGCTTTCGAACCAATCAGAGTCCAACATTTGTCCGTTTAAAAGTCTCAGGGCTCTGATTGGTCGCGCCCACCAATGCTGCTTTCACGGACCTCTCTTTAACAAATATCAGTACTTAACATACATTGAAAATGAAATATAATACATTACAGTGTCATGTCATGTTTCTCACTCAAGGGAAAGACAGTATAAGGCTGATAATACGCCGTTTGTGTATAAAAAAAGAGTTCAAATAGGCCCATAGAGCATCATAGTGAGTGTACATCATATCAGTCTGGTACAGTACATTTTGATAATAATAACAACAGGTATGTGAAATATTGTTCCTCCCAACAAAGGGGTAAAAAACAGCCACAGTAACAATTGGAGAACATAAGTGTGTAATATTCACACCGTAAACATTATTGTTCCAAACTTCTGACCCCGCTTCAGTTGTGACAATAGTTTTTAGGGTGAGGACCTAATGAATTGTTTTTATCACTTTCCTTCTAGGGCATTGCAGTGAGGGGTCCCGGAGGCACCCAAGCGAGTGATCAGGCGGCACGGGCGGTTAGGGAAATCAAGTTTGGGAGCTCGGTCCCGAAGGGGCCGGGCTCCAGTGCACAGTCCATACCTGCTCTCACTTCAGGTGTCCAGGACTCCCCAGCATGACCAGAAAGAGGTTTAAAATGAAACCCTGTGAATGGGGTTAGAGAGGTGAGGGAGGAAAGATGAGGACAAATAATGGGGATTAGGATTAGGATCCAAATTGAATAAATCCTAGGGTCCACTGAGGTTAGGTTTAGGGTCCATTTGAAGGGTGGGGGATAATCAAGTCCTGCTATCCAATTAAGGGTTAAAGCGGTTGGGTTTAGAGCCAGAATTGAGTTTTGCATAGGGTCCGCTGAGGTTAGGTTTAGGGCCAGTTTCGGGGTAAGATGCTCCCCAGTTAGATTTGGGAAGAAGCTGAGATGTGCAGAATCAGGGGCAGTAGTAGTAGTTGATGTCCACCTCGAATTCACCTGGCAGGATGTCACATAAATAATACACTAACAGGCAGCATGACCATAATAAAGATTAGGATGAAAAACAATAACAGCAGAACAGTAATCAGAAGTGTCTATATACATTTGTGGGAGTGTATGCCCTTTTTAGGAAAATATTTTTTCACTTTATATAAAAGGAGAGTTTTTTTCAAAAATCCTGGGGTGTACAGTTACTGTGCAAAGCTTAGCATCCCCAGTCGGATCACCTATAATCCAGTCAACCCGCTTTTTTTTTGTTTCTGGGGCCTCCTGTTAGAGTGCCCGGCTGTTGAATCAGTGAGGTTGATGAAGAAGGAGGAGACGAGGAGGAAGAAGAAGAGAAGATTCCTCAGCTCTCTTCAGCTGGAGACGAGTTTGAACACAGGATTTAAATTTTTCCTGGTTATTGCGTGGCAGAACAGAGTAGGAAGCTGCAGGGGACTCGGGCAGCAATGTTGTTTTCTCCTGCTGGTTTTGGTGGGGTAGATTCCCCTGTATGGGATCCATCACCTCAGCGTCCACACCTGTCAAAGGCTGCAGAGGCTGTGTGGATGGAGGTGGTCTCTCTGCTGGGATCCGTTGTAGTCGCCGTCGTCACCATGGTTACCGTGCTTGTCGCAGGTGGAGTGTGGACCTGTGCCGTTTCCGTCACGGTGTGGCCAGTGTCCGGTCGTGGCGTGGTGGATCGCGTGCGTGGAGGAGTCGGCTGCTGTAATCCAATTGAGGGCTCAGCCGGAACAGGGTGTATGAAGTTATCACCCACCTCAGTTTGTTTCGTAGGCTTGGTGGTCGTGTTGCCCGTTCTGTGGGTCTGGTGGATTCTGCCAGGTCTGCCTGCTGGGCCACAATGACAGCCCGGGTCTGCTCCAATGTCTCGGGCTGAAGGCGGCGGCCAAATTCCTCCTGGCCCAGGATGACGCCACTTCAAAGGGCCTCCCATTCCTGGTCAGGAAACTCAAACAGGATTTTTACTAGTCTCAAAGCATTTTCCTCATAATGTGAGCGGAGAATTGAGATGGCTGTATCAGCCCAGTTTTTAGCATTGTCTTCAATAAGAGTCTGTGTTCGTTTGCTGGGGACCGCTGGCTTAATCACAGTCATTAAGTCCTGGGCTATTTTGTTCAAAGAGGGCGGATATGCGTCCTTTGAAACATTTTAAGATGGTGCACTGATTTGATGAGTCTGTGAATAATTCGGACTTTGGCAGAAAAGTCCGGATCATCAGACGGTATTTTGTGTTTGGGAGGCTCAGTTCGTTCAGATCTGACGTGCTTCACATACCGTCTATCCTGCGCTGGACTCCGTTCAAAGCGTCGCTCGCGTTCGGTCCGGTCCCGGTGGCGGGCGGCATAGCAATCCGGGGCGGCCGCTCTCTCCTCTGGTTCCGCTGCCATGTGTAAGGGACCTCTCTTTCATCAAGGTGGTCACGTCCTCTTACCACCGATGCGTGGGTTCGGTGTCTGTTGCGGGATGGGTCGCTGGTCCGTCGGGCGATCTCCGGTCGCTCATGGAGTCGCGGCCCCCTCTCCGATCTCTGCGCCGTCGGACAACGGTCCACTGGTCCTCTGCTGTAAACGTGGTCATGTTTGCGGTTTCACCTGTGGCTTTAGCTTCACTAACTGGTATCTGATGGCCGTACTAGTGATGTTAAGCAGCCGTGCGCTAACGAATGACACTCACGTTTACTGGAATGATAATTCAGCGCTTTTATTTTTGCGCAATGCAACAAAAACATAAATATACAAAATACAAAAATACAAGCCCAAAAGGCGCAACGTTTCGATTCCTGATGAACCTTCCTCAGGCTGGCTTGTAGAAAGTGCATAAAAGTTCAAAAAGAGAGAGAGAGTCCGGTGCAGATCGCGTGCCGTACAGGGCGCGTCCAAAAGGTTGCCTGTGGGTTGGACCACATTTCCCACTATGCCTAGGGTATCCTGGCTTTCGAACCAATCAGAGTCCAACATTTGTCCGTTTAAAAGTCTCAGGGCTCTGATTGGTCGCGCCCACCAATGCTGCTTTCACGGACCTCTCTTTAACAAATATCAGTACTTAACATACATTGAAAATGAAATATAATACATTACAGTGTCATGTCATGTTTCTCACTCAAGGAAAAGACAGTATAAGGCTGATAATACGCCGTTTGTGTATAAAAGAGTTCAAATAGGCCCATAGAGCATCATAGTGAGTGTACATCATATCAGTCTGGTACAGTACATTTTGATAATAATAACAACAGGTATGTGAAATATTGTTCCTCCCAACAAAGGGGTAAAAAACAGCCACAGTAACAATTGGAGAACATAAGTGTGTAATATTCACACCGTAAACATTATTGTTCCAAACTTCTGACCCCGCTTCAGTTGTGACAATAGTTTTTAGGGTGAGGACCTAATGAATTGTTTTTATCACTTTCCTTCTAGGGCATTGCAGTGAGGGGTCCCGGAGGCACCCAAGCGAGTGATCAGGCGGCACGGGCGGTTAGGGGAATCAAGTTTGGGAGCTCGGTCCCCGAGGGGGCCGGGCTCCAGTGCACAGTCCATACCTGCTCTCACTTCAGGTGTCCAGGACTCCCCAGCATGACCAGAAAGAGGTTTAAATGAAACCCTGTGAATGGGGTTAGAGAGGTGAGGGAGGAAAGATGAGGACAAATAATGGGGGATTAGGATTAGGATCCAAATTGAATAAATCCTAGGGTCCACTGAGGTTAGGTTTAGGGTCCATTTGAAGGGTGGGGGATAATCAAGTCCTGCTATCCAATTAAGGGTTAAAGCGGTTAGGTTTAGAGCCAGAATTGAGTTTTGCATAGGGTCCGCTGAGGTTAGGTTTAGGGCCAGTTTCGGGGGTAAGATGCTCCCCAGTTAGATTTGGGAAGAAGCTGAGATGTGCAGAATCAGGGGCAGTAGTAGTAGTTGATGTCCACCTCGAATTCACCTGGCAGGATGTCACATAAATAATACACTAACAGGCAGCATGACCATAATAAAGATTAGGATGAAAAACAATAACAGCAGAACAGTAATCAGAAGTGTCTATATACATTTGTGGGAGTGTATGCCCTTTTTAGGAAAATATTTTTTCACTTTATATAAAAGGAGAGTTTTTTCAAAAAATCCTGGGGTGTACAGTTACTGTGCAAAGCTTAGCATCCCCAGTCGGATCACCTATAATCCAGTCAACCCGCTTTTTTGTTTTCTGGGGCCTCCTGTTAGAGTGCCCGGCTGTTGAATCAGTGAGGTTGATGAAGAAGGAGGAGACGAGGAGGAAGAAGAAGAGGAAGATTCCTCAGCTCTCTTCAGCTGGAGACGAGTTTGAACACAGGATTTAAATTTTTCCTGGTTATTGCGTGGCAGAACAGAGTAGGAAGCTGCAGGGGACTCGGGCAGCAATGTTGTTTTCTCCCTGCTGGTTTTGGTGGGGTAGATTCCCCTGTATGGGATCCATCACCTCAGCGTCCACACCTGTCAAAGGCTGCAGAGGCTGTGTGGATGGAGGTGGTCTCTCTGCTGGGATCCGTTGTAGTCGCCGTCGTCACCATGGTTACCGTGCTTGTCGCAGGTGGAGTGTGGACCTGTGCCGTTTCCGTCACGGTGTGGCCAGTGTCCGGTCGTGGCGTGGTGGATCGCGTGCGTGGAGGAGTCGGCTGCTGTAATCCAATTGAGGGCTCAGCCGGAACAGGGTGTATGAAGTTATCACCCACCTCAGTTTGTTTCGTAGGCTTGGTGGTCGTGTTGCCCGTTCTGTGGGTCTGGTGGATTCTGCCAGGTCTGCCTGCTGGGCCACAATGACAGCCCGGGTCTGCTCCAATGTCTCGGGCTGAAGGCGGCGGCCCAAATTCCTCCTGGCCCAGGATGACGCCACTTCAAAAGGGCCTCCCATTCCTGGTCAGGAAACTCAAACAGGATTTTACTAGTCTCAAAGCATTTTCCTCATAATGTGAGCGGAGAATTGAGATGGCTGTATCAGCCCAGTTTTTAGCATTGTCTTCAATAAGAGTCTGTGTTCGTTTGCTGGGGACCGCTGGCTTAATCACAGTCATTAAGTCCTGGGCTATTTTGTTCAAAGAGGGCGGATATGCGTCCTTTGAAACATTTTAAGATGGTGCACTGATTTGATGAGTCTGTGAATAATTCGGACTTTGGCAGAAAAGTCCGGATCATCAGACGGTATTTTGTGTTTGGGAGGCTCAGTTCGTTCAGATCTGACGTGCTTCACATACCGTCTATCCTGCGCTGGACTCCGTTCAAAGCGTCGCTCGCGTTCGGTCCGGTCCCGGTGGCGGGCGGCATAGCAATCGGGGCCGGCCGCTCTCTCCTCTGGTTCCGCTGCCATGTGTAAGGGACCTCTCTTTCATCAAGGTGGTCACGTCCTCTTACCACCGATGCGTAGGTTCGGTGTCTGTTGCGGGATGGGTCGCTGGTCCGTCGGGCGATCTCCGGTCGCTCATGGAGTCGCGGCCCCTCTCCGGTCTCTGCGCCGTCGGACAACGGTCCACTGGTCCTCTGCTGTAAACGTGGTCATGTTTGCGGTTTCACCTGTGGCTTTAGCTTCACTAACTGGTATCTGATGGCCGTACTAGTGATGTTAAGCAGCCGTGCGCTAACGAATGACACTCACGTTTACTGGAATGATAATTCAGCGCTTTTATTTTTGCGCAATGCAACAAAAACATAAATATACAAAAATACAAAAATACAAGCCCAAAAGGCGCAACGTTTCGGTTCCTGATGAACCTTCCTCAGGCTGGCTTGTAGAAAGTGCATAAAAGTTCAAAAAGAGAGAGAGAGTCCGGTGCAGATCGCGTGCCGTACAGGGAGCGTCCAAAAAGGTTGCCTGTGGGTTGGACCACATTTCCCACTATGCCTAGGGTATCCTGGCTTTCGAACCAATCAGAGTCCAACATTTGTCCGTTTAAAAGTCTCAGGGCTCTGATTGGTCGCGCCCACCAATGCTGCTTTCACGGACCTCTCTTTAACAAATATCAGTACTTAACATACATTGAAAATGAAATATAATACATTACAGTGTCATGTCATGTTTCTCACTCAAGGAAAAGACAGTATAAGGCTGATAATACGCCGTTTGTGTATAAAAGAGTTCAAATAGGCCCATAGAGCATCATAGTGAGTGTACATCATATCAGTCTGGTACAGTACATTTTGATAATAATAACAACAGGTATGTGAAATATTGTTCCTCCCAACAAAGGGGTAAAAAACAGCCACAGTAACAATTGGAGAACATAAGTGTGTAATATTCACACCGTAAACATTATTGTTCCAAACTTCTGACCCCGCTTCAGTTGTGACAATAGTTTTTAGGTGAGGACCTAATGAATTGTTTTTATCACTTTCCTTCTAGGGCATTGCAGTGAGGGGTCCCGGAGGCACCCAAGCGGTGATCAGGCGGCACGGGCGGTTAGGGAAATCAAGTTTGGGAGCTCGGTCCCGAAGGGGCCGGGCTCCAGTGCACAGTCCATACCTGCTCTCACTTCAGGTGTCCAGGACTCCCCAGCATGACCAGAAAGAGGTTTAAAATGAAACCCTGTGAATGGGGTTAGAGAGGTGAGGGAGGAAAGATGAGGACAAATAATGGGGATTAGGATTAGGATCCAAATTGAATAAATCCTAGGGTCCACTGAGGTTAGGTTTAGGGTCCATTTGAAGGGTGGGGGATAATCAAGTCCTGCTATCCAATTAAGGGTTAAAGCGGTTAGGTTTAGAGCCAGAATTGAGTTTTGCATAGGGTCCGCTGAGGTTAGGTTTAGGGCCAGTTTCGGGGGTAAGATGCTCCCCAGTTAGATTTGGGAAGAAGCTGAGATGTGCAGAATCAGGGGCAGTAGTAGTAGTTGATGTCCACCTCGAATTCACCTGGCAGGATGTCACATAAATAATACACTAACAGGCAGCATGACCATAATAAAGATTAGGATGAAAAACAATAACAGCAGAACAGTAATCAGAAGTGTCTATATACATTTGTGGGAGTGTATGCCCTTTTAGGAAAATATTTTTTCACTTTATATAAAAGGAGAGTTTTTTTCAAAAATCCTGGGGTGTACAGTTACTGTGCAAAGCTTAGCATCCCCAGTCGGATCACCTATAATCCAGTCAACCCGCTTTTTTGTTTTCTGGGGCCTCCTGTTAGAGTGCCCGGCTGTTGAATCAGTGAGGTTGATGAAGAAGGAGGAGACGAGGAGGAAGAAGAAGAGGAAGATTCCTCAGCTCTCTTCAGCTGGAGACGAGTTTGAACACAGGATTTAAATTTTTCCTGGTTATTGCGTGGCAGAACAGAGTAGGAAGCTGCAGGGGACTCGGGCAGCAATGTTGTTTTCTCCTGCTGGTTTTGGTGGGGTAGATTCCCCTGTATGGGATCCATCACCTCAGCGTCCACACCTGTCAAAGGCTGCAGAGGCTGTGTGGATGGAGGTGGTCTCTCTGCTGGGATCCGTTGTAGTCGCCGTCGTCACCATGGTTACCGTGCTTGTCGCAGGTGGAGTGTGGACCTGTGCCGTTTCCGTCACGGTGTGGCCAGTGTCCGGTCGTGGCGTGGTGGATCGCGTGCGTGGAGGAGTCGGCTGCTGTAATCCAATTGAGGGCTCAGCCGGAACAGGGTGTATGAAGTTATCACCCACCTCAGTTTGTTTCGTAGGCTTGGTGGTCGTGTTGCCCCGTTCTGTGGGTCTGGTGGATTCTGCCAGGTCTGCCTGCTGGGCCACAATGACAGCCCGGGTCTGCTCCAATGTCTCGGGCTGAAGGCGGCGGCCCAAATTCCTCCTGGCCCAGGATGACGCCACTTCAAAAGGGCCTCCCCATTCCTGGTCAGGAAACTCAAACAGGATTTTACTAGTCTCAAAGCATTTTCCTCATAATGTGAGCGGAGAATTGAGATGGCTGTATCAGCCCAGTTTTTAGCATTGTCTTCAATAAGAGTCTGTGTTCGTTTGCTGGGGACCGCTGGCTTAATCACAGTCATTAAGTCCTGGGCTATTTTGTTCAAAGAGGGCGGATATGCGTCCTTTGAAACATTTTAAGATGGTGCACTGATTTGATGAGTCTGTGAATAATTCGGACTTTGGCAGAAAAGTCCGGATCATCAGACGGTATTTTGTGTTTGGGAGGCTCAGTTCGTTCAGATCTGGCGTGCTTCACATACCGTCTATCCTGCGCTGGACTCCGTTCAAAGCGTCGCTCGCGTTCGGTCCGGTCCCGGTGGCGGGCGGCATAGCAATCCGGGGCCGGCCGCTCTCTCCTCTGGTTCCGCTGCCATGTGTAAGGGACCTCTCTTTCATCAAGGTGGTCACGTCCTCTTACCACCGATCGTGAGGTTCGGTGTCTGTTGCGGGATGGGTCGCTGGTCCGTCGGGGGCGATCTCCGGTCGCTCATGGAGTCGCGGCCCCTCTCCGATCTCTGCGCCGTCGGACAACGGTCCACTGGTCCTCTGCTGTAAACGTGGTCATGTTTGCGGTTTCACCTGTGGCTTTAGCTTCACTAACTGGTATCTGATGGCCGTACTAGTGATGTTAAGCAGCCGTGCGCTAACGAATGACACTCACGTTTACTGGAATGATAATTCAGCGCTTTTATTTTTGCGCAATGCAACAAAAACATAAATATACAAAAATACAAAAATACAAGCCCAAAAGGCGCAACGTTTGGGTTCCTGATGAACCTTCCTCAGGCTGGCTTGTAGAAAGTGCATAAAAGTTCAAAAAGAGAGAGAGAGAGTCCGGTGCAGATCGCGTGCCGTACAGGAGCGTCCAAAAGGTTGCCTGTGGGTTGGACCACATTTCCCACTATGCCTAGGGTATCCTGGCTTTCGAACCAATCAGAGTCCAACATTTGTCCGTTTAAAAGTCTCAGGGCTCTGATTGGTCGCGCCCACCAATGCTGCTTTCACGGACCTCTCTTTAACAAATATCAGTACTTAACATACATTGAAAATGAAATATAATACATTACAGTGTCATGTCATGTTTCTCACTCAAGGGAAAGACAGTATAAGGCTGATAATACGCCGTTTTGTATAAAAAGAGTTCAAATAGGCCCATAGAGCATCATAGTGAGTGTACATCATATCAGTCTGGTACAGTACATTTTGATAATAATAACAACAGGTATGTGAAATATTGTTCCTCCCAACAAAGGGGTAAAAACAGCCACAGTAACAATTGGAGAACATAAGTGTGTAATATTCACACCGTAAACATTATTGTTCCAAACTTCTGACCCCGCTTCAGTTGTGACAATAGTTTTTAGGGTGAGGACCTAATGAATTGTTTTTATCACTTTCCTTCTAGGGCATTGCAGTGAGGGGTCCCGGAGGCACCCAAGCGAGTGATCAGGCGGCACGGGCCGGTTAGGGGAAATCAAGTTTGGGAGCTCGGTCCCCGAAGGGGGCCGGGCTCCAGTGCACAGTCCATACCTGCTCTCACTTCAGGTGTCCAGGACTCCCCAGCATGACCAGAAAGAGGTTTAAAATGAAACCCTGTGAATGGGGTTAGAGAGGTGAGGGAGGAAAGATGAGGACAAATAATGGGGGATTAGGATTAGGATCCAAATTGAATAAATCCTAGGGTCCACTGAGGTTAGGTTTAGGGTCCATTTGAAGGGTGGGGGATAATCAAGTCCTGCTATCCAATTAAGGGTTAAAGCGGTTAGGTTTAGAGCCAGAATTGAGTTTTGCATAGGGTCCGCTGAGGTTAGGTTTAGGGCCAGTTTCGGGGTAAGATGCTCCCCAGTTAGATTTGGGAAGAAGCTGAGATGTGCAGAATCAGGGGCAGTAGTAGTAGTTGATGTCCACCTCGAATTCACCTGGCAGGATGTCACATAAATAATACACTAACAGGCAGCATGACCATAATAAAGATTAGGATGAAAAACAATAACAGCAGAACAGTAATCAGAAGTGTCTATATACATTTGTGGGAGTGTATGCCCTTTTTAGGAAAATATTTTTTCACTTTATATAAAAGGAGAGTTTTTTCAAAAAATCCTGGGTGTACAGTTACTGTGCAAAGCTTAGCATCCCCAGTCGGATCACCTATAATCCAGTCAACCCGCTTTTTTTGTTTTCTGGGGCCTCCTGTTAGAGTGCCCGGCTGTTGAATCAGTGAGGTTGATGAAGAAGGAGGAGACGAGGAGGAAGAAGAAGAGGAAGATTCCTCAGCTCTCTTCAGCTGGAGACGAGTTTGAACACAGGATTTAAATTTTTCCTGGTTATTGCGTGGCAGAACAGAGTAGGAAGCTGCAGGGGACTCGGGCAGCAATGTTGTTTTCTCCCTGCTGGTTTTGGTGGGGGTAGATTCCCCCTGTATGGGATCCATCACCTCAGCGTCCACACCTGTCAAAGGCTGCAGAGGCTGTGTGGATGGAGGTGGTCTCTCTCTGCTGGGATCCGTTGTAGTCGCCGTCGTCACCATGGTTACCGTGCTTGTCGCAGGTGGAGTGTGGACCTGTGCCGTTTCCGTCACGGTGTGGCCAGTGTCCGGTCGTGGCGTGGTGGATCGCGTGCGTGGAGGAGTCGGCTGCTGTAATCCAATTGAGGGCTCAGCCGGAACAGGGTGTATGGGGTTAGGGGGTTAGGTTAGGGGAATGGAAACTCCTCCCTGCACGAGGAGGGCAGGAGTAGGTGCACGCTCCGCACCATGACCCTTCCCGAGACCCGTCACGTTGTCGCCATCCCATCTACCGCATCCGGCAATCCCCAGGTCCGAATTGAGGTAAGTACCGTCCTTTTCTTTTTCAGGTTCAGGTAAGTACCAAATTATGTTGAATTTTGCCGAATTTGTGTTTTATTTGTCCTGTTTTTAGGTTTTTAACTGTTTTTAATAAAATTTGTCTTTGCTCAATGAATTTAGTCTCTGTGTCGTTTTTAATTCCAATTTTAGGCTTTTAAACTGTTTTTATCCATAAATTATCCAATTTTTAGGTTGTAGATTTATGATAGTCCAAGTTTTGGTTTTAAATTTTTTGGCCAGTAAATGAATATGGAAATGAAAAAACATCAAAGGAAATCCCCCCCGAAAATAACAAACTAAAATAACAAACTAAAACAACAAACAAAAAAACACTTTTTAGTGCTGACGCATGGCTGTAGCTACGTTTTCGGCTGGATTGTGCCTTCTTCAGGCTGTGCACATGCGTCGCTGGCCAAATTAAAATGAAGAGACTCTTCTCTGCCCCTCCTTTTATAGGTTCTGTGGCTCCTCCCTACAGCAGCTGAAAGTGCCGTATAAACGTGACTTTGCTTTTTTCTTTTTTCCGTTTTTCTGTTTTTGTTTTTATTTTTCTGGCTTTTCCTTTTTCTCGCTGCTTCCTTTTACTTAATCCTTTGCTTCCCTTCTGTCCTTCTCTCCTTTCCTACCTTCTTGCCTTCTTCCTTTTGTCTCCTAATCCCTGCATCCTTTCCTTTTGCCTTATAGTCCCTCCTTACTCTTCTCCCTCCATTGACTTTCCTTTTGCAGTCCCTGTTTACTGGCCTATATTTATCTTTCTTTGGCTTTATTTCTTTGTCTTTGTGGCCCATCTATAATTTTCCCTCTCTTGGGTTTCTATTTTCCTCTTTGGGGTATATCATCATCCGCAACTGGGGATGGAATTGGGGTTACTGCACAAAGGGGTCAGCATTGGGGTTGGGGTTAAGGTCAGGGCTTAGGCTAGGGATGGGGCTAGAGATAGGGCATAGGGTCCTGTGGCTGTGGTTAAGGTTAGGATAAGAATGTGGGATGGGGATAGGTTAGGCCGAATTGGCATTGGGGGTTAGGGGGTTAGGGTAGGGTTAGGGTTAGGGTTAGGGATTGAAAACTGACTCCTCCCCCCTCTTTCGAAGGCAGGAGGACGTGCACGGTCCATCCCCCAGGTGACCCGCTGCTGCTGGAAGTTGGACCGCCCAGGACGCCGCTGGCGCCTCCCACGACGGACCACCGTCCACCCATCCTCATCCTCAAAAAAAGCCATCGAGCCCGATGGACTTTTTTAGTGTGTTGTTGTTTTGTTTGTGTCTATTTATGTAGTGTGTTGATTTTGTTGTTGTGGTGTCGCCTTTGTTATATATTAATAATGTCGCCTTTGTTATATAAGTAATCAAAAAATAAAAGTTGTAATGAATAAAGGAAATAAAATGAAATAAAGTTTTGTTGTGTTTTTATTCTTTATTAGTTTTGTATTTATGAATTGAAAATCAAATTGAAATAAATGAAATTAAATGAAATCAAATTTTAATCTGTGCGCACATGACGTTTCGGCCCTGAAAAGGGCCTTCTTCAGGCTGTGGCACAAAAAACAAACAAAAACAAACTTGTGTGTGTTTGTCTAGTCTCTGCGATGTTGCTCCTTCTGTGTCTCAAGGCGAAATGCCCTCTCTCTGTGTGTCAGCTCCTTTTATACCCTCTGTTCCAGTTAGATTTTTCGTTCGTCTTTTTTTATCTGAATTTCCTTCCTATGTAAATAGCCCTTTCCCAATGATTTTAAAATTTGCTTTCTTCATGAATTATAATATTTCACACTATGTACTAAATTACTGTAGGCCCAAATTATTTTTATATGTAATATTTAAGGTCCAATTTAATATGAAATTTTTAATATTACTTTTTAATCCCAATGTTTATGTTAAATGTTATTACACTTTAAATTTTAACTTGTAAATTTTCAGACCCCAAATCATGTATGCCCCTTATGTTTATACTACCAATATGAAATTTGTAATCCCATAATACCCTAAATTATTAAAATTAATTTATGAATTCAATTAATACCCCATGAATTTTATGATATCCTCCCCAATGTTATCAACTTTATTAAGTATTCCAATTGATGACCCTTGTAAATATTGGACCCTCCTCTCCCTATCCTCCCAATAAGGGTTAGGATGGGGGTAGGGTAAAAATGGGGTAGGGGGAGAAGGTTAGGGTTAGGGCCGGGGTGGGGTGTGGTTAGGGTTAGGGCCAGATGTAAGGGTGGGGTTGTGGTTAGGGCCAGTCGTCAGGGTAGGGCTGTCATAAAGATATATGGTTGGGGCTCAGATCGGGGATGGGGTTCCACGCAAGGTGGAATGGTTAAGGTTAGGGCCTAAGTTCAGGGTCAGGGGTCGGTAAGACAGGAAGTCCCGCCCGATCACGCCAAACCCGCCATCCCAATCCACTAATCATCGTCCCCCATCAATCTAGTCCGTCAATATCCAATTCACCGAAATCTAATGTTTAACCCATCTGGTTCTTTAGTATCCAACCAATAGATCCATCTTCTCTCAACCTTCTTTCTCTCCCAATCCGTCCATAGGGCATTCCTTTCCAAACCAGCAACTCTCAGAGACTTATAGCTATGATTAATAAAGTGTTCCACTAATGGAGTTTGCCTTTCTTTATGATTTCTAATATTATAACGATGTTGTGTCATCCTCAATGAAATGGAATTCTAGTCTCTCCTACATATTGTATACCACATTTCACACAAAGATCAAATATACGCAATTTGTGGATTGTGGCGTGAATTTCTTCCGTACAGGAAAAATTGTCTTCTTGACCCTGTTTTTGACAAAGGTCAAGGAACAGAAAGTGCCGAACAACACTGTTGGCTTCAAAATTGCTGACTCGTCAGCCTTGCTCTGACCAAGTAGTCTTTTAAGTTTTATTTTTCTCCTGTCGCCAAATCACTGTCCTATTCGGCAAAACTCCAGTGTTTATCATTAAAGAATCGAAGTTTTCTTTCAATTTCTTATGCATTTGAACATTAAATAACGAATAAGTGGTTATAAGTGGGATACGGTCCCCTTCCAGTGCTTCTTTCTGGTCCAAAAAGGATCTCAAGCACTGTCTTAAAAATTGACGAGTATCCTCTCTTTCTCAAAGCGACAAACAATTCCTTGACTGCTTCCTTGAAGTCGTCCTGTCTCGTGCAAATCCTATGAAATCGAAGTAATTGAGCCTTTACGATACCTCTATCACGTATGACGAGGGTGGAAACTAGTTTTGTACAATAGTGCATGTGTATCAGTCTTTTAAAGAATACTTTTATATCTAATTTATTATGCACTTCAAAATTTGGTCCTTTATACACCGTAGTGTCCAAAAATCAATTTTCTTATCATCCAATTCATATTTACATTGTATCGACCAATCATGTGCATTCAAAGTCCTAATGAATTCCTCAAAATCAGGTTTCAATACGTCCACACGCCCCATATGTCGTCGAGGTACCGTAAATAATGGAGAGGCTTCTTCGGCACTTCTCCAAGGCCTCTGCCTCCCACTTAGCCATAAAATATTCGCATAAGCGGTATGAACCGTTTCCCCATTGCCGTCCCTTTAATCTGCAGATAAAAGTCTCCATCAAACTCAAAGTCATTACGTCTAAGATTGATCTCCAAAAGTTCTAAGATCTCTTTATCCGGTCTCTTGGCATCAGGATACTTCTGAAATATCTCTCTTACCGCCTGCAATCCCGCTGCAATGTCTATGTTAGTGTATAGACTATCAATATCAATACTAAAAAGAAAAGAGTCAGCTGGGATTGTCAGGGATTTAACCAAATCAATGAAATAATAACTATCCTTAACATAGGACGGATGCCTAATAGAAAGCGGATTCAAATAAAAATCAATAAACTCAGCTGTCTGGTAGGTCTCGCTACCGCAATCGGAGACAATGGGTCTGCCTGGCGGGATTTCATGGGGAACTGTCCACTTTTCAGGTTCTTTGTGGATTTTAGGCAGAATGTAGAACCTTCTGGGCCGTGGTTGCCCCTCTCCTTTCAGGTATGAACTCTGTTTCTTATTTATTACCCTTTTATTGTACAGGTCATCTAAAATCCTATTCACCATAGGAATAGTCTGTAAATAAATTGGCTCTTTTAACTTTTATAATAAATACTATCCGACAACTGTCTTTTAACCTCTGTCACATACTGCTCCTCTCGACAATATCACCACCGCGCTCCCTTATCAGCTGGCTTGATGACAATAGTCTTGTTGCCCATCAACTCTCTCAAGGCTTTCACCTCTGCCACTGATAAGTTCGGAGCTTTTTAACAACTTTAAACCCGGAATCTAACATGTTTTATCCTTATCAACTAATAAACCAATCTCAGGTGGCAACTTGTCTAGTGGCGGTTCCCAAGTAGATGTACCCACAAATGGTGGAATCGCTCTGTTCTGTGAGCCTTTGAAGTAGGCCGCCAATTTGATACGCCTATGGTAATTCTGAACATCCAATTGAAGTGTTGTCTTTTGATTTTTGTGAAGTCCAATCATTGGCACAAAAGACAGGCCTCTGTTCAACAAAGCAAATTGTGCCCTCGTAAGGGTGAAGTTTTTGGCCAGATTGACCACATTTTGTGACACAAGGGGCTGGAGCCCTTCTGCCCCCCTGAGCCAGGCTTAAGGGGACCTCAAGTTTAAAAACGAGACCCAGTGTCTAAACATGGCTCTCGCTGTAGTCCTGGTCCAATGGATGTCATCCTCTCTGTCCTGAAATCGTTCTCCGACAACTTGGGGATGAAAGGCAAATTCCTAGAAATGTAGGCGTTCATGGTTGTGAGTGTCTGGATTTCCTCCTGCTCAGGCCTGAGGAAAAGTTAATGAGAGGAATCCAGATTTCAGAAAAAGGGAACCGGTTCTTCGCTGCTCTGACGGCCCCTAACATCTGCTTGATTGCTGTTTCCTTTGCACCTTGATTCTTGTTGTTCAACCCGAACGCCAAGACCACCTTCTCTACATTTGAATGAATGGTGGCTTTTCTAACCAGTGCTTGAGCATGTCGGAAGTTGGCCCCGGAAAGCTGTCCACCTGCAGGTCCGGCAACACATGTGCGGGAAACCTTGCGAGATTGGAGTCCCCAGGAAGACCCACTTTTTCCGAATGCTCAGCCCCAATCAATCATCTTTCTCTCTGTGTGAATATGCCGTTTGACAGAATAGTATTGCTTTGGGGTTGAGGTCAGGTTCCGCTGCTCAGACGAACTATCCATGCCCAGGCTCCTTCCTGCCTCATCCTGTTCATTAGCAGGAGACCCTGGATCCTCCCTTGACCTCTGTGAGGTAGGTACTAAGATGGGTGTTCTGTCCTGTCGAACCTCATCCTCTCTCTCTTCCAGCAGGGAATCACGTGGACTTTCCCCACGACCAGAGCTGGCTGTGAACCCTGACCACCCTCGTGTGAAGAATCCATCTCCTCTAACTCCAACAGAAAATTAGACTCAGGAATCACACAACCCTGTCTTGCACCCCTGGCACGAGGCGGTCTCTGCTGCAAAGGAGAAGCCGGCCGGGCTTCTTCCTGGACCTGAGCTTCCTGCTGGATTGCCTGACTCGGAGCTGGTGTCCAGTAGGATCTCTCTTCCGTCATCGTCCCCATATCCTGCCGCATTTCCGCAGGTCTGAGGACTTGGACCGAAACCCGCTGCTTCAGGGGTTGAGGGTCCGTCTGTTGAGCCATCTCAACACTCCTTGGAGGAGGCTGTGCGTGCTCCTGCACCGAATCCCTCTCCACGTCCTCTGTTGCCTCACTGCCAGCCGGCTGAGGCACCCTTTCCGTAGCTGTGGCCGCACATGCCGTCACCAGGGCCTCTGCGTGGTCCAGCACTTCTTGCGTGATGTGGGGTAGGTCTCTCGAGCTCTCCTCACGGCCATCTGGAAACAGTCTTTCCAATCCAGACTCATCTCCATGCCAACTCTCCCTCATCACATCAATCTGCTTGGAGTAGTGCTCCTCCAAAATCATGAGGGTAGTGTACCCCAATTCTTAGCATTGCCCAGGATCAAGTCCAGCGTTTCAGGTGTTGGCAAGGCTGGCTTGATCATGGAGGCCAAGTTCTCCACCATACGGACAATCATCCGTGGTTCCTCTCTCCCGTCCTTGGGAGTCACATTCTGAAGGTGATGCACCAATCTGATCACCGTGTGCAGCTTGCGAACCAATTGCAGCTTTTCCTGGTCCATTGGTTCCTGTTGCTGCTGCCATCTTGGCTGCGGTCTCCACTGGCGTCCCCAGTTTAATCTGGGTCTCCGGTAGTAGGAAGCAGTCACTCTCGGTTCATCTTGAGGTCGTCCTCGGCGAACCACATCAGCATAGGATCGGGCTGGAGGACCAGAGCCACGGAATCGAGACCCGAGGGAGGCACAGGCCGATTAGGGATTGAAAACTGACTCCTCCCCTCTTTCGAAGGCAGGAGGGCGTGCACGTCCATCCCCAGGTGACCGCTGCTGCTGGAAGTTGGACCGCCCAGGGCGCCGCTGGCGCCTCCCACGACGGACCACCGTCCACCCATCCTCATCCTCAAAAAAGCCATCGAGCCCGATGGACTTTTTAGTGTGTTGTTGTTTTGTTTGTGTCTATTTATGTAGTGTGTTGATTTTGTTGTTGTGGTGTCGCCTTTGTTATATATTAATAATGTCGCCTTTGTTATATAAGTAATCAAAAATAAAAGTTGTAATGAATAAAGGAAATAAAATGAAATAAAGTTTTGTTGTGTTTTTATTCTTTATTAGTTTTGTATTTATGAATTGAAAATCAAATTGAAATAAATGAAATTAAATGAAATCAAATTTTAATCTGTGCCACCGCATGACGTTTCGGCCCTGAAAAGGGCCTTCTTCAGGCTGTGGCACAAAAAAAAAGCAAAACAAACTTGTGTGTGTTTGTCTAGTCTCTGCGATGTTGCTCCTTCTGTGTCTCAAGGCGAAATGCCCTCTCTCTGTGTGTCAGCTCCTTTTATACCCTCTGTTCCAGTTAGATTTTTTTCGTTCGTCTTTTTATCTGAATTTCCTTCCTATGTAAATAGCCCTTTCCCAATGATTTTAAAATTTGCTTTCTTCATGAATTATAATATTTCACACTATGTACTAAATTACTGTAGGCCCAAATTATTTTTATATGTAATATTTAAGGTCCAATTTAATATGAAATTTTTAATATTACTTTTTAATCCCAATGTTTATGTTAAATGTTATTACACTTTAAATTTTAACTTGTAAATTTTCAGACCCCCAAATCATGTATGCCCCTTATGTTTATACTACCAATATGAAATTTGTAATCCCATAATACCCTAAATTATTAAAATTAATTTATGAATTCAATTAATACCCCATGAATTTTATGATATCCTCCCCAATGTTATCAACTTTATTAAGTATTCCAATTGATGACCCCTTGTAAATATTGGACCCTCCTCTCCCTATCCTCCCAATAAGGGTTAGGATGGGGGTAGGGTAAAATGGGGTAGGGGAGAAGGTTAGGGTTAGGGCCGGGGTGGGGTGTGGTTAGGGTTAGGGCCAGATGTAAGGGTGGGGTTGTGGTTAGGGCCAGTCGTCAGGGTAGGGCTGTCATAAAGATATATGGTTGGGGCTCAGATCGGGGATGGGGTTCCACGCAAGGTGGAATGGTTAAGGTTAGGGCCTAAGTTCAGGTCAGGGGTCGGTAAGACAGGAAGTCCCGCCCGATCACGCCAAACCCGCCATCCCAATCCACTAATCATCGTCCCCCATCAATCTAGTCCGTCAATATCCAATTCACCGAAATCTAATGTTTAACCCATCTGGTTCTTTAGTATCCAACCAATAGATCCATCTTCTCTCAACCTTCTTTCTCTCCCAATCCGTCCATAGGGCATTCCTTTCCAAACCAGCAACTCTCAGAGACTTATAGCTATGATTAATAAAGTGTTCCACTAATGGAGTTTGCCTTTCTTTATGATTTCTAATATTATAACGATGTTGTGTCATCCTCAATGAAATGGAATTCCTAGTCTCTCCTACATATTGTATACCACATTTCACACAAAAGATCAAATATACGCAATTTGTGGATTGTGGCGTGAATTTCTTCCGTACAGGAAAAATTGTCTTCTTGACCCTGTTTTGACAAAGGTCAAGGAACAGAAAGTGCCGAACAACACTGTTGGCTTCAAAAATTGCTGACTCGTCAGCCTTGCTCTGACCAAGTAGTCTTTTAAGTTTTTATTTCTCCTGTGCCGAAATCACTGTCCTATTCGGCAAAACTCCAGTGTTTATCATTAAAGAATCGAAGTTTTCTTTCAATTTCTTATGCATTTGAACATTAAATAACGAATAAGTGGTTATAAGTGGGATACGGTCCCCTTCCAGTGCTTCTTTCTGGTCCAAAAGGATCTCAAGCACTGTCTTAAAAATTGACGAGAGTATCCTCTCTTTCTCAAAGCGACAAACAATTCCTTGACTGCTTCCTTGAAGTCGTCCTGTCTCGTGCAAATCCTATGAAATCAAGTAATTGAGCCTTTACGATACCTCTATACGTATGACGAGGGTGGAAACTAGTTTTGTACAATAGTGCATGTGTATCAGTCTTTTAAAGAATACTTTTATATCTAATTTATTATGCACTTCAAAATTTGGTCCTTTATACACCGTAGTGTCCAAAAATCAATTTTCTTATCATCCAATTCATATTTACATTGTATCGACCAATCATGTGCATTCAAAGTCCTAATGAATTCCTCAAAATCAGGTTTCGAATACGTCCACACGCCCCATATGTCGTCGAGGTACCGTAAATAATGGAGAGGCTTCTTCGGGCACTTCTCCAAGGCCTCTGCCTCCCACTTAGCCATAAAAATATTCGCATAAGCGGGCGCGAACCGTTTCCCCATTGCCGTCCCTTTAATCTGCAGATAAAAGTCTCCATCAAACTCAAAGTCATTACGTCTAAGATTGATCTCCAAAAGTTCTAAGATCTCTTTATCCGGTCTCTTGGCATCAGGATACTTCTGAAATATCTCTCTTACCGCCTGCAATCCCGCTGCAATGTCTATGTTAGTGTATAGACTATCAATATCAATACTAAAAAAAAAAAGAGTCAGCTGGGATTGTCAGGGGATTTAACCAAATCAATGAAATAATAACTATCCTTAACATAGGACGGATGCCTAATAGAAAGCGGATTCAAATAAAAATCAATAAACTCAGCTGTCTGGTAGGTCTCGCTACCGCAATCGGAGACAATGGGTCTGCCTGGCGGGATTTCATGGGGAACTGTCCACTTTTCAGGTTCTTTGTGGATTTTAGGCAGAATGTAGAACCTTCTGGGCCGTGGTTGCCCTCTCCTTTCAGGTATGAACTCTGTTTCTTATTTATTACCCTTTTATTGTACAGGTCATCTAAAATCCTATTCACCATAGGAATAGTCTGTAAATAAATTGGCTCTTTTAACTTTTATAATAAATACTATCCGACAACTGTCTTTTAACCTCTGTCACATACTGCTCCTCGACAATATCACCACCGCGCTCCCCTTATCAGCTGGCTTGATGACAATAGTCTTGTTGCCCATCAACTCTCTCAAGGCTTTCACCTCTGCCACTGATAAGTTCGGAGCTTTTTAACAACTTTAAACCCGGAATCTAACATGTTTTTATCCTTATCAACTAATAAACCAATCTCAGGTGGCAACTTGTCTAGTGGCGGTTCCCAAGTAGATGTACCCACAAATGGTGGAATCGCTCTGTTCTGTGAGCCTTTGAAGTAGGCCGCCAATTTGATACGCCTATGGTAATTCTGAACATCCAATTGAAGTGTTGTCTTTTGATTTTGTGAAGTCCAATCATTGGCACAAAAGACAGGCCTCTGTTCAACAAAGCAAATTGTGCCCTCGTAAGGGTGAAGTTTTTGGCCAGATTGACCACATTTTGTGACACAAGGGGCTGGAGCCCTTCTGCCCCCCTGAGCCAGGCTTAAGGGGACCTCAAGTTTAAAAACGAGACCCAGTGTCTAAACATGGCTCTCGCTGTAGTCCTGGTCCAATGGATGTCATCCTCTCTGTCCTGAAATCGTTCTCCGACAACTTGGGGATGAAAGGCAAATTCCTAGAAATGTAGGCGTTCATGGTTGTGAGTGTCTGGATTTCCTCCTGCTCAGGCCTGAGGAAAAGTTAATGAGAGGAATCCAGATTTCAGAAAAAGGAACCGGTTCTTCGCTGCTCTGACGGCCCCTAACATCTGCTTGATTGCTGTTTCCTTTGCACCTTGATTCTTGTTGTTCAACCCGAACGCCAAGACCACCTTCTCTACATTTGAATGAATGGTGGCTTTTCTAACCAGTGCTTGAGCATGTCGGAAGTTGGCCCGGGAAAGCTGTCCACCTGCAGGTCCGGCAACACATGTGCGGGAAACCTTGCGAGATTGGAGTCCCCAGGAAGACCCACTTTTTCCGAATGCTCAGCCCCAATCAATCATCTTTCTCTCTGTGAATATGCCGTTTGACAGAATAGTATTGCTTTGGGGTTGAGGTCAGGTTCCGCTGCTCAGACGAACTATCCATGCCCAGGCTCCTTCCTGCCTCATCCTGTTCATTAGCAGGAGACCCTGGATCCTCCCTTGACCTCTGTGAGGTAGGTACTAAGATGGGTGTTCTGTCCTGTCGAACCTCATCCTCTCTCTCTTCCAGCAGGGAATCACGTGGACTTTCCCCTACGACCAGAGCTGGCTGTGAACCCTGACCACCCTCGTGTGAAGAATCCATCTCCTCTAACTCCAACAGAAAATTAGACTCAGGAATCACACAACCCTGTCTTGCACCCCTGGCACGAGGCGGTCTCTGCTGCAAAGGAGAAGCCGGCCGGGCTTCTTCCTGGACCTGAGCTTCCTGCTGGATTGCCTGACTCGGAGCTGGTGTCCAGTAGGATCTCTCTTCCGTCATCGTCCCCATATCCTGCCGCATTTCCGCAGGTCTGAGGACTTGGACCGAAACCCGCTGCTTCAGGGGTTGAGGTCCGTCTGTTGAGCCATCTCAACACTCCTTGGAGGAGGCTGTGCGTGCTCCTGCACCGAATCCTCTCCACGTCCTCTGTTGCCTCACTGCCAGCCGGCTGAGGCACCCTTTCCGTAGCTGTGGCCGCACATGCCGTCACCAGGGCCTCTGCGTGGTCCAGCACTTCTTGCGTGATGTGGGGTAGGTCTCTCGAGCTCTCCTCACGGCCATCTGGAAACAGTCTTTCCAATCCAGACTCATCTCCGCGCCAACTCTCCCTCATCACATCAATCTGCTTGGAGTAGTGCTCCTCCAAAATCATGAGGGTAGTGTACCCCAATTCTTAGCATTGCCCAGGATCAAGTCCAGCGTTTCAGGTGTTGGCAAGGCTGGCTTGATCATGGAGGCCAAGTTCTCCACCATACGGACAATCATCCGTGGTTCCTCTCTCCCGTCCTTGGGAGTCACATTCTGAAGGTGATGCACCAATCTGATCACCGTGTGCAGCTTGCGAACCAATTGCAGCTTTTCCTGGTCCATTGGTTCCTGTTGCTGCTGCCATCTTGGCTGCGGTCTCCACTGGCGTCCCCAGTTTAATCTGGGTCTCCGGTAGTAGGAAGCAGTCACTCTCGGTTCATCTTGAGGTCGTCCCTCGGCGAACCACATCAGCATAGGATCGGGCTGGAGGACCAGAGCCACGGAATCGAGACCCCGAGGGAGGCACAGGCCGATTAGGGATTGAAAACTGACTCTCCCCTCTTTCGAAGGCAGGAGGACGTGCACGTCCATCCCCAGGTGACCGCTGCTGCTGGAAGTTGGACCGCCCAGGGCGCCGCTGGCGCCTCCCACGACGGACCACCGTCCACCCATCCTCATCCTCAAAAAAAAGCCATCGAGCCCGATGGACTTTTTAGTGTGTTGTTGTTTTGTTTGTGTCTATTTATGTAGTGTGTTGATTTTGTTGTTGTGGTGTCGCCTTTGTTATATATTAATAATGTCGCCTTTGTTATATAAGTAATCAAAAATAAAAGTTGTAATGAATAAAGGAAATAAAATGAAATAAAGTTTTGTTGTGTTTTTATTCTTTATTAGTTTTGTATTTATGAATTGAAAATCAAATTGAAATAAATGAAATTAAATGAAATCAAATTTTAATCTGTGCCATATGACGTTTCGCCCTGAAAAGGGCCTTCTTCAGGCTGTGGCACAAAAACAAGCAAAACAAACTTGTGTGTGTTTGTCTAGTCTCTGCGATGTTGCTCCTTCTGTGTCTCAAGGCGAAATGCCCTCTCTCTGTGTGTCAGCTCCTTTTATACCCTCTGTTCCAGTTAGATTTTTCGTTCGTCTTTTTATCTCTGAATTTCCTTCCTATGTAAATAGCCCTTTCCCAATGATTTTAAAATTTGCTTTCTTCATGAATTATAATATTTCACACTATGTACTAAATTACTGTAGGCCCAAATTATTTTTATATGTAATATTTAAGGTCCAATTTAATATGAAATTTTTAATATTACTTTTTAATCCCAATGTTTATGTTAAATGTTATTACACTTTAAATTTTAACTTGTAAATTTTCAGACCCCCAAATCATGTATGCCCCTTATGTTTATACTACCAATATGAAATTTGTAATCCCATAATACCCTAAATTATTAAAATTAATTTATGAATTCAATTAATACCCCATGAATTTTATGATATCCTCCCCAATGTTATCAACTTTATTAAGTATTCCAATTGATGACCCCTTGTAATATTGGACCCTCCTCTCCCTATCCTCCCAATAAGGGTTAGGATGGGGGTAGGGTAAAATGGGGTAGGGGGAGAAGGTTAGGGTTAGGGCCGGGGTGGGGGTGTGGTTAGGGTTAGGGCCAGATGTAAGGGTGGGGTTGTGGTTAGGGCCAGTCGTCAGGGTAGGGCTGTCATAAAGATATATGGTTGGGGCTCAGATCGGGATGGGGTTCCACGCAAGGTGGAATGGTTAAGGTTAGGGCCTAAGTTCAGGTCAGGGGTCGGTAAGACAGGAAGTCCCGCCCGATCACGCCAAACCCGCCATCCCAATCCACTAATCATCGTCCCCCATCAATCTAGTCCGTCAATATCCAATTCACCGAAATCTAATGTTTAACCCATCTGGTTCTTTAGTATCCAACCAATAGATCCATCTTCTCTCAACCTTCTTTCTCTCCCAATCCGTCCATAGGGCATTCCTTTCCAAACCAGCAACTCTCAGAGACTTATAGCTATGATTAATAAAGTGTTCCACTAATGGGTTTGCCTTTCTTTATGATTTCTAATATTATAACGATGTTGTGTCATCCTCAATGAAATGGAATTCCTAGTCTCTCCTACATATTGTATACCACATTTCACACAAAAGATCAAATATACGCAATTTGTGGATTGTGGCGTGAATTTCTTCCGTACAGGAAAAATTGTCTTCTTGACCCTGTTTTTGACAAAGGTCAAGGAACAGAAAGTGCCGAACAACACTGTTGGCTTCAAAAATTGCTGACTCGTCAGCCTTGCTCTGACCAAGTAGTCTTTTAAGTTTTTATTTCTCCTGCCTTGAAATCACTGTCCTATTCGGCAAAACTCCAGTGTTTATCATTAAAGAATCGAAGTTTTCTTTCAATTTCTTATGCATTTGAACATTAAATAACGAATAAGTGGTTATAAGTGGGATACGGTCCCCTTCCAGTGCTTCTTTCTGGTCCAAAAAGGATCTCAAGCACTGTCTTAAAAATTGACGAGAGTATCCTCTCTTTCTCAAAGCGACAAACAATTCCTTGACTGCTTCCTTGAAGTCGTCCTGTCTCGTGCAAATCCTATGAAATCGAAGTAATTGAGCCTTCTGATACCTCTATACGTATGACGAGGGTGGAAACTAGTTTTGTACAATAGTGCATGTGTATCAGTCTTTTAAAAGAATACTTTTATATCTAATTTATTATGCACTTCAAAATTTGGTCCTTTATACACCGTAGTGTCCAAAAATCAATTTTCTTATCATCCAATTCATATTTACATTGTATCGACCAATCATGTGCATTCAAAGTCCTAATGAATTCCTCAAAATCAGGTTTCGAATACGTCCACACGCCCCATATGTCGTCGAGGTACCGTAAATAATGGAGAGGCTTCTTGGGCACTTCTCCAAGGCCTCTGCCTCCCACTTAGCCATAAAAATATTCGCATAAGCGGGCGCGAACCGTTTCCCCATTGCCGTCCCTTTAATCTGCAGATAAAAGTCTCCATCAAACTCAAAGTCATTACGTCTAAGATTGATCTCCAAAAGTTCTAAGATCTCTTTATCCGGTCTCTTGGCATCAGGATACTTCTGAAATATCTCTCTTACCGCCTGCAATCCCGCTGCAATGTCTATGTTAGTGTATAGACTATCAATATCAATACTAAAAAGAAAAGAGTCAGCTGGGATTGTCAGGGATTTAACCAAATCAATGAAATAATAACTATCCTTAACATAGGACGGATGCCTAATAGAAAGCGGATTCAAATAAAAATCAATAAACTCAGCTGTCTGGTAGGTCTCGCTACCGCAATCGGAGACAATGGGTCTGCCTGGCGGGATTTCATGGGGAACTGTCCACTTTTCAGGTTCTTTGTGGATTTTAGGCAGAATGTAGAACCTTCTGGGCCGTGGTTGCCCTCTCCTTTCAGGTATGAACTCTGTTTCTTATTTATTACCCTTTTATTGTACAGGTCATCTAAAATCCTATTCACCATAGGAATAGTCTGTAAATAAATTGGCTCTTTTAACTTTTATAATAAATACTATCCGACAACTGTCTTTTAACCTCTGTCACATACTGCTCCCTCGACAATATCACCACCGCGCTCCCTTATCAGCTGGCTTGATGACAATAGTCTTGTTGCCCATCAACTCTCTCAAGGCTTTCACCTCTGCCACTGATAAGTTCGGAGCTTTTTAACAACTTTAAACCCGGAATCTAACATGTTTTTATCCTTATCAACTAATAAACCAATCTCAGGTGGCAACTTGTCTAGTGGCGGTTCCCAAGTAGATGTACCCACAAATGGTGGAATCGCTCTGTTCTGTGAGCCTTTGAAGTAGGCCGCCAATTTGATACGCCTATGGTAATTCTGAACATCCAATTGAAGTGTTGTCTTTTGATTTTTGTGAAGTCCAATCATTGGCACAAAAGACAGGCCTCTGTTCAACAAAGCAAATTGTGCCCTCGTAAGGGTGAAGTTTTTGGCCAGATTGACCACATTTTGTGACACAAGGGGCTGGAGCCCTTCTGCCCCCCCTGAGCCAGGCTTAAGGGGACCTCAAGTTTAAAAACGAGACCCAGTGTCTAAACATGGCTCTCGCTGTAGTCCTGGTCCAATGGATGTCATCCCTCTCTGTCCTGAAATCGTTCTCCGACAACTTGGGGATGAAAGGCAAATTCCTAGAAATGTAGGCGTTCATGGTTGTGAGTGTCTGGATTTCCTCCCTGCTCAGGCCTGAGGAAAAGTTAATGAGAGGAATCCAGATTTCAGAAAAAGGGAACCGGTTCTTCGCTGCTCTGACGGCCCCTAACATCTGCTTGATTGCTGTTTCCTTTGCACCTTGATTCTTGTTGTTCAACCCGAACGCCAAGACCACCTTCTCTACATTTGAATGAATGGTGGCTTTTCTAACCAGTGCTTGAGCATGTCGGAAGTTGGCCCCGGGAAAGCTGTCCACCTGCAGGTCCGGCAACACATGTGCGGGAAACCTTGCGAGATTGGAGTCCCCCAGGAAGACCCACTTTTTCCGAATGCTCAGCCCCCAATCAATCATCTTTCTCTCTGTGTGAATATGCCGTTTGACAGAATAGTATTGCTTTGGGGTTGAGGTCAGGTTCCGCTGCTCAGACGAACTATCCATGCCCAGGCTCCTTCCTGCCTCATCCTGTTCATTAGCAGGAGACCCTGGATCCTCCCTTGACCTCTGTGAGGTAGGTACTAAGATGGGTGTTCTGTCCTGTCGAACCTCATCCTCTCTCTTCCAGCAGGGAATCACGTGGACTTTCCCCTACGACCAGAGCTGGCTGTGAACCCTGACCACCCTCGTGTGAAGAATCCATCTCCTCTAACTCCAACAGAAAATTAGACTCAGGAATCACACAACCCTGTCTTGCACCCCTGGCACGAGGCGGTCTCTGCTGCAAAGGAGAAGCCGGCGGGCTTCTTCCTGGACCTGAGCTTCCTGCTGGATTGCCTGACTCGGAGCTGGTGTCCAGTAGGATCTCTCTTCCGTCATCGTCCCCATATCCTGCCGCATTTCCGCAGGTCTGAGGACTTGGACCGAAACCCGCTGCTTCAGGGGTTGAGGGTCCGTCTGTTGAGCCATCTCAACACTCCTTGGAGGAGGCTGTGCGTGCTCCTGCACCGAATCCCTCTCCACGTCCTCTGTTGCCTCACTGCCAGCCGGCTGAGGCACCCTTTCCGTAGCTGTGGCCGCACATGCCGTCACCAGGGCCTCTGCGTGGTCCAGCACTTCTTGCGTGATGTGGGGTAGGTCTCTCACGAGCTCTCCTCACGGCCATCTGGAAACAGTCTTTCCAATCCAGACTCATCTCCGCGCCAACTCTCCCTCATCACATCAATCTGCTTGGAGTAGTGCTCCTCCAAAATCATGAGGGTAGTGTACCCCAATTCTTAGCATTGCCCAGGATCAAGTCCAGCGTTTCAGGTGTTGGCAAGGCTGGCTTGATCATGGAGGCCAAGTTCTCCACCATACGGACAATCATCCGTGGTTCCTCTCTCCCGTCCTTGGGAGTCACATTCTGAAGGTGATGCACCAATCTGATCACCGTGTGCAGCTTGCGAAACCAATTGCAGCTTTTCCTGGTCCATTGGTTCCTGTTGCTGCTGCCATCTTGGCTGCGGTCTCCACTGGCGTCCCCAGTTTAATCTGGGTCTCCGGTAGTAGGAAGCAGTCACTCTCGGTTCATCTTGAGGTCGTCCCTCGGCGAACCACATCAGCATAGGATCGGGCTGGAGGACCAGAGCCACGGAATCGAGACCCGAGGGAGGCACAGGCCGATTAGGGATTGAAAACTGACTCCTCCCCTCTTTCGAAGGCAGGAGGACGTGCACGGTCCATCCCCAGGTGACCGCTGCTGCTGGAAGTTGGACCGCCCAGGGCGCCGCTGGCGCCCCACGACGGACCACCGTCCACCCATCCTCATCCTCAAAAAAAGCCATCGAGCCCGATGGACTTTTTAGTGTGTTGTTGTTTTGTTTGTGTCTATTTATGTAGTGTGTTGATTTTGTTGTTGTGGTGTCGCCTTTGTTATATATTAATAATGTCGCCTTTGTTATATAAGTAATCAAAAATAAAAGTTGTAATGAATAAAGGAAATAAAATGAAATAAAGTTTTGTTGTGTTTTTATTCTTTATTAGTTTTGTATTTATGAATTGAAAATCAAATTGAAATAAATGAAATTAAATGAAATCAAATTTTAATCTGTGCCGCTTGTGACGTTTCGGCCCTGAAAAGGGCCTTCTTCAGGCTGTGGCACAAAAACAAGCAAAACAAACTTGTGTGTGTTTGTCTAGTCTCTGCGATGTTGCTCCTTCTGTGTCTCAAGGCGAAATGCCCTCTCTCTGTGTGTCAGCTCCTTTTATACCCTCTGTTCCAGTTAGATTTTTCGTTCGTCTTTTTATCTGAATTTCCTTCCTATGTAAATAGCCCTTTCCCAATGATTTTAAAATTTGCTTTCTTCATGAATTATAATATTTCACACTATGTACTAAATTACTGTAGGCCCAAATTATTTTTATATGTGTAATATTTAAGGTCCAATTTAATATGAAATTTTTAATATTACTTTTTAATCCCAATGTTTATGTTAAATGTTATTACACTTTAAATTTTAACTTGTAAATTTTCAGACCCCCAAATCATGTATGCCCCTTATGTTTATACTACCAATATGAAATTTGTAATCCCATAATACCCTAAATTATTAAAATTAATTTATGAATTCAATTAATACCCCATGAATTTTATGATATCCTCCCCAATGTTATCAACTTTATTAAGTATTCCAATTGATGACCCTTGTAAATATTGGACCCTCCTCTCCCTATCCTCCCAATAAGGGTTAGGATGGGGGTAGGGTAAAATGGGTAGGGGGAGAAGGTTAGGGTTAGGGCCGGGGTGGGGTGTGGTTAGGGTTAGGGCCAGATGTAAGGGTGGGGTTGTGGTTAGGGCCAGTCGTCAGGGTAGGGCTGTCATAAAGATATATGGTTGGGGCTCAGATCGGGATGGGGTTCCACGCAAGGTGGAATGGTTAAGGTTAGGGCCTAAGTTCAGGTCAGGGGGTCGGTAAGACAGGAAGTCCCGCCCGATCACGCCAAACCCGCCATCCCAATCCACTAATCATCGTCCCCCATCAATCTAGTCCGTCAATATCCAATTCACCGAAATCTAATGTTTAACCCATCTGGTTCTTTAGTATCCAACCAATAGATCCATCTTCTCTCAACCTTCTTTCTCTCCCAATCCGTCCATAGGGCATTCCTTTCCAAACCAGCAACTCTCAGAGACTTATAGCTATGATTAATAAAGTGTTCCACTAATGGAGTTTGCCTTTCTTTATGATTTCTAATATTATAACGATGTTGTGTCATCCTCAATGAAATGGAATTCCTAGTCTCTCCTACATATTGTATACCACATTTCACACAAAAGATCAAATATACGCAATTTGTGGATTGTGGCGTGAATTTCTTCCGTACAGGAAAATTGTCTTCTTGACCCTGTTTTTGACAAAGGTCAAGGAACAGAAAGTGCCGAACAACACTGTTGGCTTCAAAAATTGCTGACTCGTCAGCCTTGCTCTGACCAAGTAGTCTTTTAAGTTTTTATTTCTCCTGTACGCCGAAATCACTGTCCTATTCGGCAAAACTCCAGTGTTTATCATTAAAGAATCGAAGTTTTCTTTCAATTTCTTATGCATTTGAACATTAAATAACGAATAAGTGGTTATAAGTGGGATACGGTCCCCTTCCAGTGCTTCTTTCTGGTCCAAAAAGGATCTCAAGCACTGTCTTAAAAATTGACGAGAGTATCCTCTCTTTCTCAAAGCGACAAACAATTCCTTGACTGCTTCCTTGAAGTCGTCCTGTCTCGTGCAAATCCTATGAAATCAAGTAATTGAGCCTTTACGATACCTCTATACGTATGACGAGGGTGGAAACTAGTTTTGTACAATAGTGCATGTGTATCAGTCTTTTAAAGAATACTTTTATATCTAATTTATTATGCACTTCAAAATTTGGTCCTTTATACACCGTAGTGTCCAAAAATCAATTTTCTTATCATCCAATTCATATTTACATTGTATCGACCAATCATGTGCATTCAAAGTCCTAATGAATTCCTCAAAATCAGGTTTCGAATACGTCCACACGCCCCATATGTCGTCGAGGTACCGTAAATAATGGAGAGGCTTCTTCGGCACTTCTCCAAGGCCTCTGCCTCCCACTTAGCCATAAAAATATTCGCATAAGCGGGCGCGAACCGTTCCCCATTGCCGTCCCTTTAATCTGCAGATAAAAGTCTCCATCAAACTCAAAGTCATTACGTCTAAGATTGATCTCCAAAAGTTCTAAGATCTCTTTATCCGGTCTCTTGGCATCAGGATACTTCTGAAATATCTCTCTTACCGCCTGCAATCCCGCTGCAATGTCTATGTTAGTGTATAGACTATCAATATCAATACTAAAAAGAAAAGAGTCAGCTGGGATTGTCAGGATTTAACCAAATCAATGAAATAATAACTATCCTTAACATAGGACGGATGCCTAATAGAAAGCGGATTCAAATAAAAATCAATAAACTCAGCTGTCTGGTAGGTCTCGCTACCGCAATCGGAGACAATGGGTCTGCCTGGCGGGATTTCATGGGGAACTGTCCACTTTTCAGGTTCTTTGTGGATTTTAGGCAGAATGTAGAACCTTCTGGGCCGTGGTTGCCCTCTCCTTTCAGGTATGAACTCTGTTTCTTATTTATTACCCTTTTATTGTACAGGTCATCTAAAATCCTATTCACCATAGGAATAGTCTGTAAATAAATTGGCTCTTTTAACTTTTTATAATAAATACTATCCGACAACTGTCTTTTAACCTCTGTCACATACTGCTCCCTCGACAATATCACCACGCGCTCCCCTTATCAGCTGGCTTGATGACAATAGTCTTGTTGCCCATCAACTCTCTCAAGGCTTTCACCTCTGCCACTGATAAGTTCGGAGCTTTTTAACAACTTTAAACCCGGAATCTAACATGTTTTTATCCTTATCAACTAATAAACCAATCTCAGGTGGCAACTTGTCTAGTGGCGGTTCCCAAGTAGATGTACCCACAAATGGTGGAATCGCTCTGTTCTGTGAGCCTTTGAAGTAGGCCGCCAATTTGATACGCCTATGGTAATTCTGAACATCCAATTGAAGTGTTGTCTTTTGATTTTGTGAAGTCCAATCATTGGCACAAAAGACAGGCCTCTGTTCAACAAAGCAAATTGTGCCCTCGTAAGGGTGAAGTTTTTGGCCAGATTGACCACATTTTGTGACACAAGGGGCTGGAGCCCCTTCTGCCCCCCTGAGCCAGGCTTAAGGGGACCTCAAGTTTAAAAACGAGACCCAGTGTCTAAACATGGCTCTCGCTGTAGTCCTGGTCCAATGGATGTCATCCTCTCTGTCCTGAAATCGTTCTCCGACAACTTGGGGATGAAAGGCAAATTCCTAGAAATGTAGGCGTTCATGGTTGTGAGTGTCTGGATTTCCTCCTGCTCAGGCCTGAGGAAAAGTTAATGAGAGGAATCCAGATTTCAGAAAAAGGGAACCGTTCTTCGCTGCTCTGACGGCCCCTAACATCTGCTTGATTGCTGTTTCCTTTGCACCTTGATTCTTGTTGTTCAACCCGAACGCCAAGACCACCTTCTCTACATTTGAATGAATGGTGGCTTTTCTAACCAGTGCTTGAGCATGTCGGAAGTTGGCCCCGGAAAGCTGTCCACCTGCAGGTCCGGCAACACATGTGCGGAAACCTTGCGAGATTGGAGTCCCCAGGAAGACCCACTTTTTCCGAATGCTCAGCCCCAATCAATCATCTTTCTCTCTGTGTGAATATGCCGCTTGACAGAATAGTATTGCTTTGGGGTTGAGGTCAGGTTCCGCTGCTCAGACGAACTATCCATGCCCAGGCTCCTTCCTGCCTCATCCTGTTCATTAGCAGGAGACCCTGGATCCTCCCTTGACCTCTGTGAGGTAGGTACTAAGATGGGTGTTCTGTCCTGTCGAACCTCATCCTCTCTCTCTTCCAGCAGGGAATCACGTGGACTTTCCCCTACGACCAGAGCTGGCTGTGAACCCTGACCACCCTCGTGTGAAGAATCCATCTCCTCTAACTCCAACAGAAAATTAGACTCAGGAATCACACAACCCTGTCTTGCACCCCTGGCACGAGGCGGTCTCTGCTGCAAAGGAGAAGCCGGCCGGGCTTCTTCCTGGACCTGAGCTTCCTGCTGGATTGCCTGACTCGGAGCTGGTGTCCAGTAGGATCTCTCTTCCGTCATCGTCCCCATATCCTGCCGCATTTCCGCAGGTCTGAGGACTTGGACCGAAACCCGCTGCTTCAGGGGTTGAGGGTCCGCCTGTTGAGCCATCTCAACACTCCTTGAGGAGGCTGTGCGTGCTCCTGCACCGAATCCTCTCCACGTCCTCTGTTGCCTCACTGCCAGCCGGCTGAGGCACCCTTTCCGTAGCTGTGGCCGCACATGCCGTCACCAGGGCCTCTGCGTGGTCCAGCACTTCTTGCGTGATGTGGGGTAGGTCTCTCAGAGCTCTCCTCACGGCCATCTGGAAACAGTCTTTCCAATCCAGACTCATCTCCGCGGCCAACTCTCCCCTCATCACATCAATCTGCTTGGAGTAGTGCTCCTCCAAAATCATGAGGGTAGTGTACCCCCAATTCTTAGCATTGCCCAGGATCAAGTCCAGCGTTTCAGGTGTTGGCAAGGCTGGCTTGATCATGGAGGCCAAGTTCTCCACCATACGGACAATCATCCGTGGTTCCTCTCTCCCGTCCTTGGGAGTCACATTCTGAAGGTGATGCACCAATCTGATCACCGTGTGCAGCTTGCGAAACCAATTGCAGCTTTTCCTGGTCCATTGGTTCCTGTTGCTGCTGCCATCTTGGCTGCGGTCTCCACTGGCGTCCCCAGTTTAATCTGGGTCTCCGGTAGTAGGAAGCAGTCACTCTCGGTTCATCTTGAGGTCGTCCTCGGCGAACCACATCAGCATAGGATCGGGCTGGAGGACCAGAGCCACGGAATCGAGACCCCGAGGGAGGCACAGGCCGATTAGGGATTGAAAACTGACTCTCCCCTCTTTCGAAGGCAGGAGGACGTGCACGGTCCATCCCCAGGTGACCCGCTGCTGCTGGAAGTTGGACCGCCCAGGACGCCGCTGGCGCCCCACGACGGACCACCGTCCCACCCATCCTCATCCTCAAAAAAGCCATCGAGCCCGATGGACTTTTTTAGTGTGTTGTTGTTTTGTTTGTGTCTATTTATGTAGTGTGTTGATTTTGTTGTTGTGGTGTCGCCTTTGTTATATATTAATAATGTCGCCTTTGTTATATAAGTAATCAAAAAATAAAAGTTGTAATGAATAAAGGAAATAAAATGAAATAAAGTTTTGTTGTGTTTTTATTCTTTATTAGTTTTGTATTTATGAATTGAAAATCAAATTGAAATAAATGAAATTAAATGAAATCAAATTTTAATCTGTGCCATTGTGACGTTTCGGCCCCTGAAAAAAGGCCTTCTTCAGGCTGTGGCACAAAAAAAACAAGCAAAACAAACTTGTGTGTGTTTGTCTAGTCTCTGCGATGTTGCTCCTTCTGTGTCTCAAGGCGAAATGCCCTCTCTCTGTGTGTCAGCTCCTTTTATACCCTCTGTTCCAGTTAGATTTTTCGTTCGTCTTTTTATCTGAATTTCCTTCCTATGTAAATAGCCCTTTCCCAATGATTTTAAAATTTGCTTTCTTCATGAATTATAATATTTCACACTATGTACTAAATTACTGTAGGCCCAAATTATTTTTATATGTAATATTTAAGGTCCAATTTAATATGAAATTTTTAATATTACTTTTTAATCCCAATGTTTATGTTAAATGTTATTACACTTTAAATTTTAACTTGTAAATTTTCAGACCCCCAAATCATGTATGCCCCTTATGTTTATACTACCAATATGAAATTTGTAATCCCATAATACCCTAAATTATTAAAATTAATTTATGAATTCAATTAATACCCCATGAATTTTATGATATCCTCCCCAATGTTATCAACTTTATTAAGTATTCCAATTGATGACCCCTTGTAATATTGGACCCTCCTCTCCCTATCCTCCCAATAAGGGTTAGGATGGGGGTAGGGTAAAATGGGGTAGGGGGAGAAGGTTAGGGTTAGGGCCGGGGTGGGGTGTGGTTAGGGTTAGGGCCAGATGTAAGGGTGGGGTTGTGGTTAGGGCCAGTCGTCAGGGTAGGGCTGTCATAAAGATATATGGTTGGGGCTCAGATCGGGATGGGGTTCCACGCAAGGTGGAATGGTTAAGGTTAGGGCCTAAGTTCAGGTCAGGGGTCGGTAAGACAGGAAGTCCCGCCCGATCACGCCAAACCCGCCATCCCAATCCACTAATCATCGTCCCCCATCAATCTAGTCCGTCAATATCCAATTCACGAAATCTAATGTTTAACCCATCTGGTTCTTTAGTATCCAACCAATAGATCCATCTTCTCTCAACCTTCTTTCTCTCCCAATCCGTCCATAGGGCATTCCTTTCCAAACCAGCAACTCTCAGAGACTTATAGCTATGATTAATAAAGTGTTCCACTAATGGAGTTTGCCTTTCTTTATGATTTCTAATATTATAACGATGTTGTGTCATCCTCAATGAAATGGAATTCCTAGTCTCTCCTACATATTGTATACCACATTTCACACAAAAGATCAAATATACGCAATTTGTGGATTGTGGCGTGAATTTCTTCCGTACAGGAGGAAAATTGTCTTCTTGACCCTGTTTTTGACAAAGGTCAAGGAACAGAAAGTGCCGAACAACACTGTTGGCTTCAAAATTGCTGACTCGTCAGCCTTGCTCTGACCAAGTAGTCTTTTAAGTTTTTATTTCTCCTGTACGCCAAATCACTGTCCTATTCGGCAAAACTCCAGTGTTTATCATTAAAGAATCGAGTTTTCTTTCAATTTCTTATGCATTTGAACATTAAATAACGAATAAGTGGTTATAAGTGGGATACGGTCCCCTTCCAGTGCTTCTTTCTGGTCCAAAAAGGATCTCAAGCACTGTCTTAAAATTGACGAGAGTATCCTCTCTTTCTCAAAGCGACAAACAATTCCTTGACTGCTTCCTTGAAGTCGTCCTGTCTCGTGCAAATCCTATGAAATCAAGTAATTGAGCCTTTACGATACCTCTATACGTATGACGAGGGTGGAAACTAGTTTTGTACAATAGTGCATGTGTATCAGTCTTTTAAAGAATACTTTTATATCTAATTTATTATGCACTTCAAAATTTGGTCCTTTATACACCGTAGTGTCCAAAAATCAATTTTCTTATCATCCAATTCATATTTACATTGTATCGACCAATCATGTGCATTCAAAGTCCTAATGAATTCCTCAAAATCAGGTTTCGAATACGTCCACACGCCCCATATGTCGTCGAGGTACCGTAAATAATGGAGAGGCTTCTTCGGGCACTTCTCCAAGGCCTCTGCCTCCCACTTAGCCATAAAAATATTCGCATAAGCGGGCGCGAACCGTTTCCCCATTGCCGTCCCTTTAATCTGCAGATAAAAGTCTCCATCAAACTCAAAGTCATTACGTCTAAGATTGATCTCCAAAAGTTCTAAGATCTCTTTATCCGGTCTCTTGGCATCAGGATACTTCTGAAATATCTCTCTTACCGCCTGCAATCCCGCTGCAATGTCTATGTTAGTGTATAGACTATCAATATCAATACTAAAAAGAAAAGAGTCAGCTGGGATTGTCAGGGATTTAACCAAATCAATGAAATAATAACTATCCTTAACATAGGACGGATGCCTAATAGAAAGCGGATTCAAATAAAAATCAATAAACTCAGCTGTCTGGTAGGTCTCGCTACCGCAATCGGAGACAATGGGTCTGCCTGGCGGGATTTCATGGGGAACTGTCCACTTTTCAGGTTCTTTGTGGATTTTAGGCAGAATGTAGAACCTTCTGGGCCGTGGTTGCCCCTCTCCTTTCAGGTATGAACTCTGTTTCTTATTTATTACCCTTTTATTGTACAGGTCATCTAAAATCCTATTCACCATAGGAATAGTCTGTAAATAAATTGGCTCTTTTAACTTTTTATAATAAATACTATCCGACAACTGTCTTTTAACCTCTGTCACATACTGCTCCTCGACAATATCACCACCGCGCTCCCCTTATCAGCTGGCTTGATGACAATAGTCTTGTTGCCCATCAACTCTCTCAAGGCTTTCACCTCTGCCACTGATAAGTTCGGAGCTTTTTTAACAACTTTAAACCCGGAATCTAACATGTTTTTATCCTTATCAACTAATAAACCAATCTCAGGTGGCAACTTGTCTAGTGGCGGTTCCCAAGTAGATGTACCCACAAATGGTGGAATCGCTCTGTTCTGTGAGCCTTTGAAGTAGGCCGCCAATTTGATACGCCTATGGTAATTCTGAACATCCAATTGAAGTGTTGTCTTTTGATTTTTGTGAAGTCCAATCATTGGCACAAAAGACAGGCCTCTGTTCAACAAAGCAAATTGTGCCCTCGTAAGGGTGAAGTTTTTGGCCAGATTGACCACATTTTGTGACACAAGGGGCTGGAGCCCCTTCTGCCCCCCCTGAGCCAGGCTTAAGGGGACCTCAAGTTTAAAAACGAGACCCAGTGTCTAAACATGGCTCTCGCTGTAGTCCTGGTCCAATGGATGTCATCCCTCTCTGTCCTGAAATCGTTCTCCGACAACTTGGGGATGAAAGGCAAATTCCTAGAAATGTAGGCGTTCATGGTTGTGAGTGTCTGGATTTCCTCCCTGCTCAGGCCTGAGGAAAAGTTAATGAGAGGAATCCAGATTTCAGAAAAAGGGAACCGGTTCTTCGCTGCTCTGACGGCCCCTAACATCTGCTTGATTGCTGTTTCCTTTGCACCTTGATTCTTGTTGTTCAACCCGAACGCCAAGACCACCTTCTCTACATTTGAATGAATGGTGGCTTTTCTAACCAGTGCTTGAGCATGTCGGAAGTTGGCCCGGGAAAGCTGTCCACCTGCAGGTCCGGCAACACATGTGCGGAAACCTTGCGAGATTGGAGTCCCCAGGAAGACCCACTTTTTCCCGAATGCTCAGCCCCCAATCAATCATCTTTCTCTCTGTGTGAATATGCCGTTTGACAGAATAGTATTGCTTTGGGGTTGAGGTCAGGTTCCGCTGCTCAGACGAACTATCCATGCCCAGGCTCCTTCCTGCCTCATCCTGTTCATTAGCAGGAGACCCTGGATCCTCCCTTGACCTCTGTGAGGTAGGTACTAAGATGGGTGTTCTGTCCTGTCGAACCTCATCCTCTCTCTCTTCCAGCAGGGAATCACGTGGACTTTCCCCTACGACCAGAGCTGGCTGTGAACCCTGACCACCCTCGTGTGAAGAATCCATCTCCTCTAACTCCAACAGAAAATTAGACTCAGGAATCACACAACCCTGTCTTGCACCCCTGGCACGAGGCGGTCTCTGCTGCAAAGGAGAAGCCGGCCGGGCTTCTTCCTGGACCTGAGCTTCCTGCTGGATTGCCTGACTCGGAGCTGGTGTCCAGTAGGATCTCTCTTCCGTCATCGTCCCCATATCCTGCCGCATTTCCGCAGGTCTGAGGACTTGGACCGAAACCCGCTGCTTCAGGGGTTGAGGGTCCGTCTGTTGAGCCATCTCAACACTCCTTGGAGGAGGCTGTGCGTGCTCCTGCACCGAATCCCTCTCCACGTCCTCTGTTGCCTCACTGCCAGCCGGCTGAGGCACCCTTTCCGTAGCTGTGGCCGCACATGCCGTCACCAGGGCCTCTGCGTGGTCCAGCACTTCTTGCGTGATGTGGGGTAGGTCTCTCACGAGCTCTCCTCACGGCCATCTGGAAACAGTCTTTCCAATCCAGACTCATCTCCGCGCCAACTCTCCCTCATCACATCAATCTGCTTGGAGTAGTGCTCCTCCAAAATCATGAGGGTAGTGTACCCCAATTCTTAGCATTGCCCAGGATCAAGTCCAGCGTTTCAGGTGTTGGCAAGGCTGGCTTGATCATGGAGGCCAAGTTCTCCACCATACGGACAATCATCCGTGGTTCCTCTCTCCCGTCCTTGGGAGTCACATTCTGAAGGTGATGCACCAATCTGATCACCGTGTGCAGCTTATGAACCAATTGCAGCTTTTCCTGGTCCATTGGTTCCTGTTGCTGCTGCCATCTTGGCTGCGGTCTCCACTGGCGTCCCCAGTTTAATCTGGGTCTCCGGTAGTAGGAAGCAGTCACTCGGTTCATCTTGAGGTCGTCCCTCGGCGAACCACATCAGCATAGGATCGGGCTGGAGGACCAGAGCCACGGAATCGAGACCCGAGGGAGGCACAGGCCGATTAGGGATTGAAAACTGACTCCTCCCCTCTTTCGAAGGCAGGAGGACGTGCACGGTCCATCCCCAGGTGACCCGCTGCTGCTGGAAGTTGGACCGCCCAGGGCGCCGCTGGCGCCCCCACGACGGACCACCGTCCACCCATCCTCATCCTCAAAAAAAATCGAGCCCGATGGACTTTTTAGTGTGTTGTTGTTTTGTTTGTGTCTATTTATGTAGTGTGTTGATTTTGTTGTTGTGGTGTCGCCTTTGTTATATATTAATAATGTCGCCTTTGTTATATAAGTAATCAAAAATAAAAGTTGTAATGAATAAAGGAAATAAAATGAAATAAAGTTTTGTTGTGTTTTTATTCTTTATTAGTTTTGTATTTATGAATTGAAAATCAAATTGAAATAAATGAAATTAAATGAAATCAAATTTTAATCTGTGCCACCCATGACGTTTCGCCCTGAAAAGGGCCTTCTTCAGGCTGTGGCACAAAAACAAGCAAAACAAACTTGTGTGTGTTTGTCTAGTCTCTGCGATGTTGCTCCTTCTGTGTCTCAAGGCGAAATGCCCTCTCTCTGTGTGTCAGCTCCTTTTATACCCTCTGTTCCAGTTAGATTTTTCGTTCGTCTTTTTTTATCTGAATTTCCTTCCTATGTAAATAGCCCTTTCCCAATGATTTTAAAATTTGCTTTCTTCATGAATTATAATATTTCACACTATGTACTAAATTACTGTAGGCCCAAATTATTTTTATATGTAATATTTAAGGTCCAATTTAATATGAAATTTTTAATATTACTTTTTAATCCCAATGTTTATGTTAAATGTTATTACACTTTAAATTTTAACTTGTAAATTTTCAGACCCCAAATCATGTATGCCCCTTATGTTTATACTACCAATATGAAATTTGTAATCCCATAATACCCTAAATTATTAAAATTAATTTATGAATTCAATTAATACCCCCATGAATTTTATGATATCCTCCCAATGTTATCAACTTTATTAAGTATTCCAATTGATGACCCCTTGTAATATTGGACCCTCCTCTCCCTATCCTCCCAATAAGGGTTAGGATGGGGGTAGGGTAAATGGGGTAGGGGGAGAAGGTTAGGGTTAGGGCCGGGGTGGGGTGTGGTTAGGTTAGGGCCAGATGTAAGGGTGGGGTTGTGGTTAGGGCCAGTCGTCAGGGTAGGGCTGTCATAAAGATATATGGTTGGGGCTCAGATCGGGGATGGGGTTCCACGCAAGGTGGAATGGTTAAGGTTAGGGCCTAAGTTCAGGTCAGGGGTCGGTAAGACAGGAAGTCCCGCCCGATCACGCCAAACCCGCCATCCCAATCCACTAATCATCGCCCCCATCAATCTAGTCCGTCAATATCCAATTCACCGAAATCTAATGTTTAACCCATCTGGTTCTTTAGTATCCAACCAATAGATCCATCTTCTCTCAACCTTCTTTCTCTCCCAATCCGTCCATAGGGCATTCCTTTCCAAACCAGCAACTCTCAGAGACTTATAGCTATGATTAATAAAGTGTTCCACTAATGGAGTTTGCCTTTCTTTATGATTTCTAATATTATAACGATGTTGTGTCATCCTCAATGAAATGGAATTCCTAGTCTCTCCTACATATTGTATACCACATTTCACACAAAAGATCAAATATACGCAATTTGTGGATTGTGGCGTGAATTTCTTCCGTACAGGAAAAATTGTCTTCTTGACCCTGTTTTTGACAAAGGTCAAGGAACAGAAAGTGCCGAACAACACTGTTGGCTTCAAAATTGCTGACTCGTCAGCCTTGCTCTGACCAAGTAGTCTTTTAAGTTTTTATTTCTCCTGTACGCCGAAATCACTGTCCTATTCGGCAAAACTCCAGTGTTTATCATTAAAGAATCGAAGTTTTCTTTCAATTTCTTATGCATTTGAACATTAAATAACGAATAAGTGGTTATAAGTGGGATACGGTCCCCTTCCAGTGCTTCTTTCTGGTCCAAAAGGATCTCAAGCACTGTCTTAAAATTGACGAGAGTATCCTCTCTTTCTCAAAGCGACAAACAATTCCTTGACTGCTTCCTTGAAGTCGTCCTGTCTCGTGCAAATCCTATGAAATCGAAGTAATTGAGCCTTTACGATACCTCTATACGTATGACGAGGGTGGAAACTAGTTTTGTACAATAGTGCATGTGTATCAGTCTTTTTAAAGAATACTTTTATATCTAATTTATTATGCACTTCAAAATTTGGTCCTTTATACACCGTAGTGTCCAAAAATCAATTTTCTTATCATCCAATTCATATTTACATTGTATCGACCAATCATGTGCATTCAAAGTCCTAATGAATTCCTCAAAATCAGGTTTCGAATCGTCCACACGCCCCATATGTCGTCGAGGTACCGTAAATAATGGAGAGGCTTCTTCGGGCACTTCTCCAAGGCCTCTGCCTCCCACTTAGCCATAAAAATATTCGCATAAGCGGGCGCGAACCGTTTCCCCATTGCCGTCCCTTTAATCTGCAGATAAAAGTCTCCATCAAACTCAAAGTCATTACGTCTAAGATTGATCTCCAAAAGTTCTAAGATCTCTTTATCCGGTCTCTTGGCATCAGGATACTTCTGAAATATCTCTCTTACCGCCTGCAATCCCGCTGCAATGTCTATGTTAGTGTATAGACTATCAATATCAATACTAAAAAGAAAAGAGTCAGCTGGGATTGTCAGGGATTTAACCAAATCAATGAAATAATAACTATCCTTAACATAGGACGGATGCCTAATAGAAAGCGGATTCAAATAAAAATCAATAAACTCAGCTGTCTGGTAGGTCTCGCTACCGCAATCGGAGACAATGGGTCTGCCTGGCGGGATTTCATGGGGAACTGTCCACTTTTCAGGTTCTTTGTGGATTTTAGGCAGAATGTAGAACCTTCTGGGCCGTGGTTGCCCCTCTCCTTTCAGGTATGAACTCTGTTTCTTATTTATTACCCTTTTATTGTACAGGTCATCTAAAATCCTATTCACCATAGGAATAGTCTGTAAATAAATTGGCTCTTTTAACTTTTTATAATAAATACTATCCGACAACTGTCTTTTAACCTCTGTCACATACTGCTCCCTCGACAATATCACCACCGCGCTCCCCTTATCAGCTGGCTTGATGACAATAGTCTTGTTGCCCATCAACTCTCTCAAGGCTTTCACCTCTGCCACTGATAAGTTCGGAGCTTTTTTAACAACTTTAAACCCGGAATCTAACATGTTTTATCCTTATCAACTAATAAACCAATCTCAGGTGGCAACTTGTCTAGTGGCGGTTCCCAAGTAGATGTACCCACAAATGGTGGAATCGCTCTGTTCTGTGAGCCTTTGAAGTAGGCCGCCAATTTGATACGCCTATGGTAATTCTGAACATCCAATTGAAGTGTTGTCTTTTGATTTTTGTGAAGTCCAATCATTGGCACAAAAGACAGGCCTCTGTTCAACAAAGCAAATTGTGCCCTCGTAAGGGTGAAGTTTTTGGCCAGATTGACCACATTTTGTGACACAAGGGGCTGGAGCCCTTCTGCCCCCCTGAGCCAGGCTTAAGGGGACCTCAAGTTTAAAAAACGAGACCCCAGTGTCTAAACATGGCTCTCGCTGTAGTCCTGGTCCAATGGATGTCATCCCTCTCTGTCCTGAAATCGTTCTCCGACAACTTGGGGATGAAAGGCAAATTCCTAGAAATGTAGGCGTTCATGGTTGTGAGTGTCTGGATTTCCTCCTGCTCAGGCCTGAGGAAAAGTTAATGAGAGGAATCCAGATTTCAGAAAAAGGGAACCGGTTCTTCGCTGCTCTGACGGCCCCTAACATCTGCTTGATTGCTGTTTCCTTTGCACCTTGATTCTTGTTGTTCAACCCGAACGCCAAGACCACCTTCTCTACATTTGAATGAATGGTGGCTTTTCTAACCAGTGCTTGAGCATGTCGGAAGTTGGCCCCGGGAAAGCTGTCCACCTGCAGGTCCGGCAACACATGTGCGGAAACCTTGCGAGATTGGAGTCCCCAGGAAGACCCACTTTTTCCGAATGCTCAGCCCCAATCAATCATCTTTCTCTGTGAATATGCCGCTTTGACAGAATAGTATTGCTTTGGGGTTGAGGTCAGGTTCCGCTGCTCAGACGAACTATCCATGCCCAGGCTCCTTCCTGCCTCATCCTGTTCATTAGCAGGAGACCCTGGATCCTCCCTTGACCTCTGTGAGGTAGGTACTAAGATGGGTGTTCTGTCCTGTCGAACCTCATCCTCTCTCTCTTCCAGCAGGGAATCACGTGGACTTTCCCCTACGACCAGAGCTGGCTGTGAACCCTGACCACCCTCGTGTGAAGAATCCATCTCCTCTAACTCCAACAGAAAATTAGACTCAGGAATCACACAACCCTGTCTTGCACCCCTGGCACGAGGCGGTCTCTGCTGCAAAGGAGAAGCCGGCCGGGCTTCTTCCTGGACCTGAGCTTCCTGCTGGATTGCCTGACTCGGAGCTGGTGTCCAGTAGGATCTCTCTTCCGTCATCGTCCCCATATCCTGCCGCATTTCCGCAGGTCTGAGGACTTGGACCGAAACCCGCTGCTTCAGGGGTTGAGGGTCCGTCTGTTGAGCCATCTCAACACTCCTTGGAGGAGGCTGTGCGTGCTCCTGCACCGAATCCCTCTCCACGTCCTCTGTTGCCTCACTGCCAGCCGGCTGAGGCACCCTTTCCGTAGCTGTGGCCGCACATGCCGTCACCAGGGCCTCTGCGTGGTCCAGCACTTCTTGCGTGATGTGGGGTAGGTCTCTACGAGCTCTCCTCACGGCCATCTGGAAACAGTCTTTCCAATCCAGACTCATCTCCGCGGCCAACTCTCCCCTCATCACATCAATCTGCTTGGAGTAGTGCTCCTCCAAAATCATGAGGGTAGTGTACCCCCAATTCTTAGCATTGCCCAGGATCAAGTCCAGCGTTTCAGGTGTTGGCAAGGCTGGCTTGATCATGGAGGCCAAGTTCTCCACCATACGGACAATCATCCGTGGTTCCTCTCTCCCGTCCTTGGGAGTCACATTCTGAAGGTGATGCACCAATCTGATCACCGTGTGCAGCTTGCGAACCAATTGCAGCTTTTCCTGGTCCATTGGTTCCTGTTGCTGCTGCCATCTTGGCTGCGGTCTCCACTGGCGTCCCCAGTTTAATCTGGGTCTCCGGTAGTAGGAAGCAGTCACTCTCGGTTCATCTTGAGGTCGTCCTCGGCGAACCACATCAGCATAGGATCGGGCTGGAGGACCAGAGCCACGGAATCGAGACCCCGAGGGAGGCACAGGCCGATTAGGGATTGAAAACTGACTCCTCCCCCCTCTTTCGAAGGCAGGAGGACGTGCACGGTCCATCCCCCAGGTGACCCGCTGCTGCTGGAAGTTGGACCGCCCAGGACGCCGCTGGCGCCTCCCACGACGGACCACCGTCCACCCATCCTCATCCTCAAAAAAAGCCATCGAGCCCGATGGACTTTTTTAGTGTGTTGTTGTTTTGTTTGTGTCTATTTATGTAGTGTGTTGATTTTGTTGTTGTGGTGTCGCCTTTGTTATATATTAATAATGTCGCCTTTTTGTTATATAAGTAATCAAAAATAAAAGTTGTAATGAATAAAGGAAATAAAATGAAATAAAGTTTTGTTGTGTTTTTATTCTTTATTAGTTTTGTATTTATGAATTGAAAATCAAATTGAAATAAATGAAATTAAATGAAATCAAATTTTAATCTGTGCCATTGTGACGTTTCGGCCCTGAAAAGGGCCTTCTTCAGGCTGTGGCACAAAAAACAAGCAAAACAAACTTGTGTGTGTTTGTCTAGTCTCTGCGATGTTGCTCCTTCTGTGTCTCAAGGCGAAATGCCCTCTCTCTGTGTGTCAGCTCCTTTTATACCCTCTGTTCCAGTTAGATTTTTCGTTCGTCTTTTTATCTGAATTTCCTTCCTATGTAAATAGCCCTTTCCCAATGATTTTAAAATTTGCTTTCTTCATGAATTATAATATTTCACACTATGTACTAAATTACTGTAGGCCCAAATTATTTTTATATGTAATATTTAAGGTCCAATTTAATATGAAATTTTTAATATTACTTTTTAATCCCAATGTTTATGTTAAATGTTATTACACTTTAAATTTTAACTTGTAAATTTTCAGACCCCAAATCATGTATGCCCCTTATGTTTATACTACCAATATGAAATTTGTAATCCCATAATACCCTAAATTATTAAAATTAATTTATGAATTCAATTAATACCCCCATGAATTTTATGATATCCTCCCCAATGTTATCAACTTTATTAAGTATTCCAATTGATGACCCCTTGTAAATATTGGACCCCTCCCTCTCCCTATCCTCCCAATAAGGGTTAGGATGGGGGTAGGGTAAAATGGGGTAGGGGAGAAGGTTAGGGTTAGGGCCGGGGTGGGGGTGTGGTTAGGGTTAGGGCCAGATGTAAGGGTGGGGTTGTGGTTAGGGCCAGTCGTCAGGGTAGGGCTGTCATAAAGATATATGGTTGGGGCTCAGATCGGGGATGGGGTTCCACGCAAGGTGGAATGGTTAAGGTTAGGGCCTAAGTTCAGGTCAGGGGTCGGTAAGACAGGAAGTCCCGCCCGATCACGCCAAACCCGGCCATCCCAATCCACTAATCATCGTCCCCCCATCAATCTAGTCCGTCAATATCCAATTCACCAAATCTAATGTTTAACCCATCTGGTTCTTTAGTATCCAACCAATAGATCCATCTTCTCTCAACCTTCTTTCTCTCCCAATCCGTCCATAGGGCATTCCTTTCCAAACCAGCAACTCTCAGAGACTTATAGCTATGATTAATAAAGTGTTCCACTAATGGAGTTTGCCTTTCTTTATGATTTCTAATATTATAACGATGTTGTGTCATCCTCAATGAAATGGAATTCTAGTCTCTCCTACATATTGTATACCACATTTCACACAAAAGATCAAATATACGCAATTTGTGGATTGTGGCGTGAATTTCTTCCGTACAGGAAAAATTGTCTTCTTGACCCTGTTTTTGACAAAGGTCAAGGAACAGAAAGTGCCGAACAACACTGTTGGCTTCAAAATTGCTGACTCGTCAGCCTTGCTCTGACCAAGTAGTCTTTTAAGTTTTATTTCTCCTGTACGCCAAATCACTGTCCTATTCGGCAAAACTCCAGTGTTTATCATTAAAGAATCGAAGTTTTCTTTCAATTTCTTATGCATTTGAACATTAAATAACGAATAAGTGGTTATAAGTGGGATACGGTCCCCTTCCAGTGCTTCTTTCTGGTCCAAAAAGGATCTCAAGCACTGTCTTAAAAATTGACGAGAGTATCCTCTCTTTCTCAAAGCGACAAACAATTCCTTGACTGCTTCCTTGAAGTCGTCCTGTCTCGTGCAAATCCTATGAAATCAAGTAATTGAGCCTTTACGATACCTCTATACGTATGACGAGGGTGGAAACTAGTTTTGTACAATAGTGCATGTGTATCAGTCTTTTAAAAGAATACTTTTATATCTAATTTATTATGCACTTCAAAATTTGGTCCTTTATACACCGTAGTGTCCAAAAATCAATTTTCTTATCATCCAATTCATATTTACATTGTATCGACCAATCATGTGCATTCAAAGTCCTAATGAATTCCTCAAAATCAGGTTTCGAATACGTCCACACGCCCCATATGTCGTCGAGGTACCGTAAATAATGGAGAGGCTTCTTCGGGCACTTCTCCAAGGCCTCTGCCTCCCACTTAGCCATAAAAATATTCGCATAAGCGGGCGCGAACCGCTTCCCCATTGCCGTCCCTTTAATCTGCAGATAAAAGTCTCCATCAAACTCAAAGTCATTACGTCTAAGATTGATCTCCAAAGTTCTAAGATCTCTTTATCCGGTCTCTTGGCATCAGGATACTTCTGAAATATCTCTCTTACCGCCTGCAATCCCGCTGCAATGTCTATGTTAGTGTATAGACTATCAATATCAATACTAAAAAGAAAAGAGTCAGCTGGGATTGTCAGGATTTAACCAAATCAATGAAATAATAACTATCCTTAACATAGGACGGATGCCTAATAGAAAGCGGATTCAAATAAAAATCAATAAACTCAGCTGTCTGGTAGGTCTCGCTACCGCAATCGGAGACAATGGGTCTGCCTGGCGGGATTTCATGGGGAACTGTCCACTTTTCAGGTTCTTTGTGGATTTTAGGCAGAATGTAGAACCTTCTGGGCCGTGGTTGCCCTCTCCTTTCAGGTATGAACTCTGTTTCTTATTTATTACCCTTTTATTGTACAGGTCATCTAAAATCCTATTCACCATAGGAATAGTCTGTAAATAAATTGGCTCTTTTAACTTTTTATAATAAATACTATCCGACAACTGTCTTTTAACCTCTGTCACATACTGCTCCTCGACAATATCACCACCGCGCTCCCTTATCAGCTGGCTTGATGACAATAGTCTTGTTGCCCATCAACTCTCTCAAGGCTTTCACCTCTGCCACTGATAAGTTCGGAGCTTTTTAACAACTTTAAACCCGGAATCTAACATGTTTTTATCCTTATCAACTAATAAACCAATCTCAGGTGGCAACTTGTCTAGTGGCGGTTCCCAAGTAGATGTACCCACAAATGGTGGAATCGCTCTGTTCTGTGAGCCTTTGAAGTAGGCCGCCAATTTGATACGCCTATGGTAATTCTGAACATCCAATTGAAGTGTTGTCTTTTGATTTTTGTGAAGTCCAATCATTGGCACAAAAGACAGGCCTCTGTTCAACAAAGCAAATTGTGCCCTCGTAAGGGTGAAGTTTTTGGCCAGATTGACCACATTTTGTGACACAAGGGGCTGGAGCCCTTCTGCCCCCCTGAGCCAGGCTTAAGGGGACCTCAAGTTTAAAAACGAGACCCAGTGTCTAAACATGGCTCTCGCTGTAGTCCTGGTCCAATGGATGTCATCCTCTCTGTCCTGAAATCGTTCTCCGACAACTTGGGGATGAAAGGCAAATTCCTAGAAATGTAGGCGTTCATGGTTGTGAGTGTCTGGATTTCCTCCTGCTCAGGCCTGAGGAAAAGTTAATGAGAGGAATCCAGATTTCAGAAAAAGGGAACCGGTTCTTCGCTGCTCTGACGGCCCCTAACATCTGCTTGATTGCTGTTTCCTTTGCACCTTGATTCTTGTTGTTCAACCCGAACGCCAAGACCACCTTCTCTACATTTGAATGAATGGTGGCTTTTCTAACCAGTGCTTGAGCATGTCGGAAGTTGGCCCCGGGAAAGCTGTCCACCTGCAGGTCCGGCAACACATGTGCGGAAACCTTGCGAGATTGGAGTCCCCAGGAAGACCCACTTTTTCCGAATGCTCAGCCCCAATCAATCATCTTTCTCTCTGTGTGAATATGCCGTTTGACAGAATAGTATTGCTTTGGGGTTGAGGTCAGGTTCCGCTGCTCAGACGAACTATCCATGCCCAGGCTCCTTCCTGCCTCATCCTGTTCATTAGCAGGAGACCCTGGATCCTCCCTTGACCTCTGTGAGGTAGGTACTAAGATGGGTGTTCTGTCCTGTCGAACCTCATCCTCTCTCTCTTCAGCAGGGAATCACGTGGACTTTCCCCTACGACCAGAGCTGGCTGTGAACCCTGACCACCCTCGTGTGAAGAATCCATCTCCTCTAACTCCAACAGAAAATTAGACTCAGGAATCACACAACCCTGTCTTGCACCCCTGGCACGAGGCGGTCTCTGCTGCAAAGGAGAAGCCGGCCGGGCTTCTTCCTGGACCTGAGCTTCCTGCTGGATTGCCTGACTCGGAGCTGGTGTCCAGTAGGATCTCTCTTCCGTCATCGTCCCCATATCCTGCCGCATTTCCGCAGGTCTGAGGACTTGGACCGAAACCCGCTGCTTCAGGGGTTGAGGGTCCGTCTGTTGAGCCATCTCAACACTCCTTGGAGGAGGCTGTGCGTGCTCCTGCACCGAATCCCTCTCCACGTCCTCTGTTGCCTCACTGCCAGCCGGCTGAGGCACCCTTTCCGTAGCTGTGGCCGCACATGCCGTCACCAGGGCCTCTGCGTGGTCCAGCACTTCTTGCGTGATGTGGGGTAGGTCTCTCACGAGCTCTCCTCACGGCCATCTGGAAACAGTCTTTCCAATCCAGACTCATCTCCGCGCCAACTCTCCCTCATCACATCAATCTGCTTGGAGTAGTGCTCCTCCAAAATCATGAGGGTAGTGTACCCCAATTCTTAGCATTGCCCAGGATCAAGTCCAGCGTTTCAGGTGTTGGCAAGGCTGGCTTGATCATGGAGGCCAAGTTCTCCACCATACGGACAATCATCCGTGGTTCCTCTCTCCCGTCCTTGGGAGTCACATTCTGAAGGTGATGCACCAATCTGATCACCGTGTGCAGCTTGCGAACCAATTGCAGCTTTTCCTGGTCCATTGGTTCCTGTTGCTGCTGCCATCTTGGCTGCGGTCTCCACTGGCGTCCCCAGTTTAATCTGGGTCTCCGGTAGTAGGAAGCAGTCACTCTCGGTTCATCTTGAGGTCGTCCTCGGCGAACCACATCAGCATAGGATCGGGCTGGAGGACCAGAGCCACGGAATCGAGACCCCGAGGGAGGCACAGGCCGATTAGGGATTGAAAACTGACTCCTCCCCCCTCTTTCGAAGGCAGGAGGACGTGCACGGTCCATCCCCCAGGTGACCCGCTGCTGCTGGAAGTTGGACCGCCCAGGGCGCGCTGGCGCCCCCACGACGGACCACCGTCCACCCATCCTCATCCTCAAAAAAAGCCATCGAGCCCGATGGACTTTTTTAGTGTGTTGTTGTTTTGTTTGTGTCTATTTATGTAGTGTGTTGATTTTGTTGTTGTGGTGTCGCTTTGTTATATATATTAATAATGTCGCTTTTGTTATATAAGTAATCAAAAATAAAAGTTGTAATGAATAAAGGAAATAAAATGAAATAAAGTTTTGTTGTGTTTTTATTCTTTATTAGTTTTGTATTTATGAATTGAAAATCAAATTGAAATAAATGAAATTAAATGAAATCAAATTTTTAATCTGTGCAGTGACGTTTCGGCCCTGAAAAGGGCCTTCTTCAGGCTGTGGCACAAAAAAAAAAGCAAAACAAACTTGTGTGTGTTTGTCTAGTCTCTGCGATGTTGCTCCTTCTGTGTCTCAAGGCGAAATGCCCTCTCTCTGTGTGTCAGCTCCTTTTATACCCTCTGTTCCAGTTAGATTTTTCGCTCGTCTTTTTTTTATCTGAATTTCCTTCCTATGTAAATAGCCCTTTCCCAATGATTTTAAAATTTGCTTTCTTCATGAATTATAATATTTCACACTATGTACTAAATTACTGTAGGCCCAAATTATTTTTATATGTAATATTTAAGGTCCAATTTAATATGAAATTTTTAATATTACTTTTTAATCCCAATGTTTATGTTAAATGTTATTACACTTTAAATTTTAACTTGTAAATTTTCAGACCCCAAATCATGTATGCCCTTTATGTTTATACTACCAATATGAAATTTGTAATCCCATAATACCCTAAATTATTAAAATTAATTTATGAATTCAATTAATACCCCATGAATTTTATGATATCCTCCCCAATGTTATCAACTTTATTAAGTATTCCAATTGATGACCCCTTGTAATATTGGACCCTCCTCTCCCTATCCTCCCAATAAGGGTTAGGATGGGGGTAGGGTAAAATGGGGTAGGGGGAGAAGGTTAGGGTTAGGGCCGGGGTGGGGGTGTGGTTAGGGTTAGGGCCAGATGTAAGGGTGGGGTTGTGGTTAGGGCCAGTCGTCAGGGTAGGGCTGTCATAAAGATATATGGTTGGGGCTCAGATCGGGATGGGGTTCCACGCAAGGTGGAATGGTTAAGGTTAGGGCCTAAGTTCAGGTCAGGGGTCGGTAAGACAGGAAGTCCCGCCCGATCACGCCAAACCCGCCATCCCAATCCACTAATCATCGTCCCCCATCAATCTAGTCCGTCAATATCCAATTCACCGAAATCTAATGTTTAACCCATCTGGTTCTTTAGTATCCAACCAATAGATCCATCTTCTCTCAACCTTCTTTCTCTCCCAATCCGTCCATAGGGCATTCCTTTCCAAACCAGCAACTCTCAGAGACTTATAGCTATGATTAATAAAGTGTTCCACTAATGGAGTTTGCCTTTCTTTATGATTTCTAATATTATAACGATGTTGTGTCATCCTCAATGAAATGGAATTCCTAGTCTCTCCTACATATTGTATACCACATTTCACACAAAAGATCAAATATACGCAATTTGTGGATTGTGGTATGAATTTCTTCCGTGACAGGAAAAATTGTCTTCTTGACCCTGTTTTTGACAAAGGTCAAGGAACAGAAAGTGCCGAACAACACTGTTGGCTTCAAAATTGCTGACTCGTCAGCCTTGCTCTGACCAAGTAGTCTTTTAAGTTTTTATTTCTCCTGTACTTGAAATCACTGTCCTATTCGGCAAAACTCCAGTGTTTATCATTAAAGAATCGAAGTTTTCTTTCAATTTCTTATGCATTTGAACATTAAATAACGAATAAGTGGTTATAAGTGGGATACGGTCCCCTTCCAGTGCTTCTTTCTGGTCCAAAAGGATCTCAAGCACTGTCTTAAAAATTGACGAGAGTATCCTCTCTTTCTCAAAGCGACAAACAATTCCTTGACTGCTTCCTTGAAGTCGTCCCTGTCTCGTGCAAATCCTATGAAATCAAGTAATTGAGCCTTTACGATACCTCTATACGTATGACGAGGGTGGAAACTAGTTTTGTACAATAGTGCATGTGTATCAGTCTTTTAAAGAATACTTTTATATCTAATTTATTATGCACTTCAAAATTTGGTCCTTTATACACCGTAGTGTCCAAAAATCAATTTTCTTATCATCCAATTCATATTTACATTGTATCGACCAATCATGTGCATTCAAAGTCCTAATGAATTCCTCAAAATCAGGTTTCAATACGTCCCACACGCCCCATATGTCGTCGAGGTACCGTAAATAATGGAGAGGCTTCTTCGGGCACTTCTCCAAGGCCTCTGCCTCCCACTTAGCCATAAAAATATTCGCATAAGCGGGCGCGAACCGCTTTCCCCATTGCCGTCCCTTTAATCTGCAGATAAAAGTCTCCATCAAACTCAAAGTCATTACGCCTAAGATTGATCTCCAAAAGTTCTAAGATCTCTTTATCCGGTCTCTTGGCATCAGGATACTTCTGAAATATCTCTCTTACCGCCTGCAATCCCGCTGCAATGTCTATGTTAGTGTATAGACTATCAATATCAATACTAAAAAGAAAAGAGTCAGCTGGGATTGTCAGGATTTAACCAAATCAATGAAATAATAACTATCCTTAACATAGGACGGATGCCTAATAGAAAGCGGATTCAAATAAAAATCAATAAACTCAGCTGTCTGGTAGGTCTCGCTACCGCAATCGGAGACAATGGGTCTGCCTGGCGGGATTTCATGGGGAACTGTCCACTTTTCAGGTTCTTTGTGGATTTTAGGCAGAATGTAGAACCTTCTGGGCCGTGGTTGCCCTCTCCTTTCAGGTATGAACTCTGTTTCTTATTTATTACCCTTTTATTGTACAGGTCATCTAAAATCCTATTCACCATAGGAATAGTCTGTAAATAAATTGGCTCTTTTAACTTTTTATAATAAATACTATCCGACAACTGTCTTTTAACCTCTGTCACATACTGCTCCTCGACAATATCACCACCGCGCTCCCTTATCAGCTGGCTTGATGACAATAGTCTTGTTGCCCATCAACTCTCTCAAGGCTTTCACCTCTGCCACTGATAAGTTCGGAGCTTTTTAACAACTTTAAACCCGAATCTAACATGTTTTTATCCTTATCAACTAATAAACCAATCTCAGGTGGCAACTTGTCTAGTGGCGGTTCCCAAGTAGATGTACCCACAAATGGTGGAATCGCTCTGTTCTGTGAGCCTTTGAAGTAGGCCGCCAATTTGATACGCCTATGGTAATTCTGAACATCCAATTGAAGTGTTGTCTTTTGATTTTGTGAAGTCCAATCATTGGCACAAAAGACAGGCCTCTGTTCAACAAAGCAAATTGTGCCCTCGTAAGGGTGAAGTTTTTGGCCAGATTGACCACATTTTGTGACACAAGGGGCTGGAGCCCTTCTGCCCCCCCTGAGCCAGGCTTAAGGGGACCTCAAGTTTAAAAACGAGACCCAGTGTCTAAACATGGCTCTCGCTGTAGTCCTGGTCCAATGGATGTCATCCTCTCTGTCCTGAAATCGTTCTCCCCGACAACTTGGGGATGAAAGGCAAATTCCTAGAAATGTAGGCGTTCATGGTTGTGAGTGTCTGGATTTCCTCCTGCTCAGGCCTGAGGAAAAGTTAATGAGAGGAATCCAGATTTCAGAAAAAGGGAACCGGTTCTTCGCTGCTCTGACGGCCCCTAACATCTGCTTGATTGCTGCTTCCTTTGCACCTTGATTCTTGTTGTTCAACCCGAACGCCAAGACCACCTTCTCTACATTTGAATGAATGGTGGCTTTTCTAACCAGTGCTTGAGCATGTCGGAAGTTGGCCCGGGAAAGCTGTCCACCTGCAGGTCCGGCAACACATGTGCGGAAACCTTGCAGATTGGAGTCCCCAGGAAGACCCACTTTTTCCGAATGCTCAGCCCCAATCAATCATCTTTCTCTCTGTGTGAATATGCCGTTTGACAGAATAGTATTGCTTTGGGGTTGAGGTCAGGTTCCGCTGCTCAGACGAACTATCCATGCCCAGGCTCCTTCCTGCCTCATCCTGTTCATTAGCAGGAGACCCTGGATCCTCCCTTGACCTCTGTGAGGTAGGTACTAAGATGGGTGTTCTGTCCTGTCGAACCTCATCCTCTCTCTCTCCAGCAGGGAATCACGTGGACTTTCCCCTACGACCAGAGCTGGCTGTGAACCCTGACCACCCTCGTGTGAAGAATCCATCTCCTCTAACTCCAACAGAAAATTAGACTCAGGAATCACACAACCCTGTCTTGCACCCCTGGCACGAGGCGGTCTCTGCTGCAAAGGAGAAGCCGGCCGGGCTTCTTCCTGGACCTGAGCTTCCTGCTGGATTGCCTGACTCGGAGCTGGTGTCCAGTAGGATCTCTCTTCCGTCATCGTCCCCATATCCTGCCGCATTTCCGCAGGTCTGAGGACTTGGACCGAAACCCGCTGCTTCAGGGGTTGAGGGTCCGTCTGTTGAGCCATCTCAACACTCCTTGGAGGAGGCTGTGCGTGCTCCTGCACCGAATCCCTCTCCACGTCCCCTCTGTTGCCTCACTGCCAGCCGGCTGAGGCACCCTTTCCGTAGCTGTGGCCGCACATGCCGTCACCAGGGCCTCTGCGTGGTCCAGCACTTCTTGCGTGATGTGGGGTAGGTCTCTCACGAGCTCTCCTCACGGCCATCTGGAAACAGTCTTTCCAATCCAGACTCATCTCCGCGCCAACTCTCCCTCATCACATCAATCTGCTTGGAGTAGTGCTCCTCCAAAATCATGAGGGTAGTGTACCCCAATTCTTAGCATTGCCCAGGATCAAGTCCAGCGTTTCAGGTGTTGGCAAGGCTGGCTTGATCATGGAGGCCAAGTTCTCCACCATACGGACAATCATCCGTGGTTCCTCTCTCCGTCCTTGGGAGTCACATTCTGAAGGTGATGCACCAATCTGATCACCGTGTGCAGCTTGCGAACCAATTGCAGCTTTTCCTGGTCCATTGGTTCCTGTTGCTGCTGCCATCTTGGCTGCGGTCTCCACTGGCGTCCCCAGTTTAATCTGGGTCTCCGGTAGTAGGAAGCAGTCACTCGGTTCATCTTGAGGTCGCCCTCGGCGAACCACATCAGCATAGGATCGGGCTGGAGGACCAGAGCCACGGAATCGAGACCCCGAGGGAGGCACAGGCCGATTAGGGATTGAAAACTGACTCCTCCCCCCTCTTTCGAAGGCAGGAGGACGTGCACGGTCCATCCCCAGGTGACCCGCTGCTGCTGGAAGTTGGACCGCCCAGGATCCCGCTGGCGCCCCCTGACGGACCACCGTCCACCCATCCTCATCCTCAAAAGCCATCGAGCCCGATGGACTTTTTTAGTGTGTTGTTGTTTTGTTTGTGTCTATTTATGTAGTGTGTTGATTTTGTTGTTGTGGTGTCGCCTTTGTTATATATTAATAATGTCGCTTTTGTTATATAAGTAATCAAAAATAAAAGTTGTAATGAATAAAGGAAATAAAATGAAATAAAGTTTTGTTGTGTTTTTATTCTTTATTAGTTTTGTATTTATGAATTGAAAATCAAATTGAAATAAATGAAATTAAATGAAATCAAATTTTAATCTGTGCCACTTGTGACGTTTCGGCCCTGAAAAGGGCCTTCTTCAGGCTGTGGCACAAAAACAAAGCAAAACAAACTTGTGTGTGTTTGTCTAGTCTCTGCGATGTTGCTCCTTCTGTGTCTCAAGGCGAAATGCCCTCTCTCTGTGTGTCAGCTCCTTTTATACCCTCTGTTCCAGTTAGATTTTTCGTTCGTCTTTTTTATCTGAATTTCCTTCCTATGTAAATAGCCCTTTCCCAATGATTTTAAAATTTGCTTTCTTCATGAATTATAATATTTCACACTATGTACTAAATTACTGTAGGCCCAAATTATTTTTATATGTAATATTTAAGGTCCAATTTAATATGAAATTTTTAATATTACTTTTTAATCCCAATGTTTATGTTAAATGTTATTACACTTTAAATTTTAACTTGTAAATTTTCAGACCCCCAAATCATGTATGCCCCTTATGTTTATACTACCAATATGAAATTTGTAATCCCATAATACCCTAAATTATTAAAATTAATTTATGAATTCAATTAATACCCCCATGAATTTTATGATATCCTCCCCAATGTTATCAACTTTATTAAGTATTCCAATTGATGACCCCTTGTAAATATTGGACCCCTCCCTCTCCCTATCCTCCCAATAAGGGTTAGGATGGGGGGGTAGGGTAAAATGGGGTAGGGGGGAGAAGGTTAGGGTTAGGGCCGGGGGTGGGGGTGTGGTTAGGGTTAGGGCCAGATGTAAGGGTGGGGTTGTGGTTAGGGCCAGTCGTCAGGGTAGGGCTGTCATAAAGATATATGGTTGGGGCTCAGATCGGGGATGGGGTTCCACGCAAGGTGGAATGGTTAAGGTTAGGGCCTAAGTTCAGGTCAGGGGTCGGTAAGACAGGAAGTCCCGCCCGATCACGCCAAACCCGCCATCCCAATCCACTAATCATCGCCCCCATCAATCTAGTCCGTCAATATCCAATTCACCGAAATCTAATGTTTAACCCATCTGGTTCTTTAGTATCCAACCAATAGATCCATCTTCTCTCAACCTTCTTTCTCTCCCAATCCGTCCATAGGGCATTCCTTTCCAAACCAGCAACTCTCAGAGACTTATAGCTATGATTAATAAAGTGTTCCACTAATGGAGTTTGCCTTTCTTTATGATTTCTAATATTATAACGATGTTGTGTCATCCTCAATGAAATGGAATTCCTAGTCTCTCCTACATATTGTATACCACATTTCACACAAAAGATCAAATATACGCAATTTGTGGATTGTGGCGTGAATTTCTTCCGTACAGGAAAAATTGTCTTCTTGACCCTGTTTTTGACAAAGGTCAAGGAACAGAAAGTGCCGAACAACACTGTTGGCTTCAAAAATTGCTGACTCGTCAGCCTTGCTCTGACCAAGTAGTCTTTTAAGTTTTTATTTCTCCTGTACGCCGAAATCACTGTCCTATTCGGCAAAACTCCAGTGTTTATCATTAAAGAATCGAAGTTTTCTTTCAATTTCTTATGCATTTGAACATTAAATAACGAATAAGTGGTTATAAGTGGGATACGGTCCCCTTCCAGTGCTTCTTTCTGGTCCAAAAAGGATCTCAAGCACTGTCTTAAAAATTGACGAGAGTATCCTCTCTTTCTCAAAGCGACAAACAATTCCTTGACTGCTTCCTTGAAGTCGTCCTGTCTCGTGCAAATCCTATGAAATCGAAGTAATTGAGCCTTTACGATACCTCTATACGTATGACGAGGGTGGAAACTAGTTTTGTACAATAGTGCATGTGTATCAGTCTTTTTAAAGAATACTTTTATATCTAATTTATTATGCACTTCAAAATTTGGTCCTTTATACACCGTAGTGTCCAAAAAATCAATTTTCTTATCATCCAATTCATATTTACATTGTATCGACCAATCATGTGCATTCAAAGTCCTAATGAATTCCTCAAAATCAGGTTTCGAATACGTCCACACGCCCCATATGTCGTCGAGGTACCGTAAATAATGGAGAGGCTTCTTCGGGCACTTCTCCAAGGCCTCTGCCTCCCACTTAGCCATAAAAATATTCGCATAAGCGGGCGCGAACCGTTTCCCCATTGCCGTCCCTTTAATCTGCAGATAAAAGTCTCCATCAAACTCAAAGTCATTACGTCTAAGATTGATCTCCAAAAGTTCTAAGATCTCTTTATCCGGTCTCTTGGCATCAGGATACTTCTGAAATATCTCTCTTACCGCCTGCAATCCCGCTGCAATGTCTATGTTAGTGTATAGACTATCAATATCAATACTAAAAAGAAAAGAGTCAGCTGGGATTGTCAGGGGATTTAACCAAATCAATGAAATAATAACTATCCTTAACATAGGACGGATGCCTAATAGAAAGCGGATTCAAATAAAAATCAATAAACTCAGCTGTCTGGTAGGTCTCGCTACACAATCGGAGACAATGGGTCTGCCTGGCGGGATTTCATGGGGAACTGTCCACTTTTCAGGTTCTTTGTGGATTTTAGGCAGAATGTAGAACCTTCTGGGCCGTGGTTGCCCCTCTCCTTTCAGGTATGAACTCTGTTTCTTATTTATTACCCTTTTATTGTACAGGTCATCTAAAATCCTATTCACCATAGGAATAGTCTGTAAATAAATTGGCTCTTTTAACTTTTTATAATAAATACTATCCGACAACTGTCTTTTTAACCTCTGTCACATACTGCTCCCTCGACAATATCACCACCGCGCCCCTTATCAGCTGGCTTGATGACAATAGTCTTGTTGCCCATCAACTCTCTCAAGGCTTTCACCTCTGCCACTGATAAGTTCGGAGCTTTTTAACAACTTTAAACCCGGAATCTAACATGTTTTTATCCTTATCAACTAATAAACCAATCTCAGGTGGCAACTTGTCTAGTGGCGGTTCCCAAGTAGATGTACCCACAAATGGTGGAATCGCTTCTGTTCTGTGAGCCTTTGAAGTAGGCCGCCAATTTGATACGCCTATGGTAATTCTGAACATCCAATTGAAGTGTTGTCTTTTGATTTTTGTGAAGTCCAATCATTGGCACAAAAGACAGGCCTCTGTTCAACAAAGCAAATTGTGCCCTCGTAAGGGTGAAGTTTTTGGCCAGATTGACCACATTTTGTGACACAAGGGGCTGGAGCCCTTCTGCCCCCCTGAGCCAGGCTTAAGGGGACCTCAAGTTTAAAAACGAGACCCAGTGTCTAAACATGGCTCTCGCTGTAGTCCTGGTCCAATGGATGTCATCCTCTCTGTCCTGAAATCGTTTCTCCGACAACTTGGGGATGAAAGGCAAATTCCTAGAAATGTAGGCGTTCATGGTTGTGAGTGTCTGGATTTCCTCCTGCTCAGGCCTGAGGAAAAGTTAATGAGAGGAATCCAGATTTCAGAAAAAGGGAACCGGTTCTTCGCTGCTCTGACGGCCCCTAACATCTGCTTGATTGCTGTTTCCTTTGCACCTTGATTCTTGTTGTTCAACCCGAACGCCAAGACCACCTTCTCTACATTTGAATGAATGGTGGCTTTTCTAACCAGTGCTTGAGCATGTCGGAAGTTGGCCCCGGAAAGCTGTCCACCTGCAGGTCCGGCAACACATGTGCGGAAACCTTGCGAGATTGGAGTCCCCAGGAAGACCCACTTTTTCCGAATGCTCAGCCCCCAATCAATCATCTTTCTCTCTGTGTGAATATGCCGCTTGACAGAATAGTATTGCTTTGGGGTTGAGGTCAGGTTCCGCTGCTCAGACGAACTATCCATGCCCAGGCTCCTTCCTGCCTCATCCTGTTCATTAGCAGGAGACCCTGGATCCTCCCTTGACCTCTGTGAGGTAGGTACTAAGATGGGTGTTCTGTCCTGTCGAACCTCATCCTCTCTCTCTTCCAGCAGGGAATCACGTGGACTTTCCCCTACGACCAGAGCTGGCTGTGAACCCTGACCACCCTCGTGTGAAGAATCCATCTCCTCTAACTCCAACAGAAAATTAGACTCAGGAATCACACAACCCTGTCTTGCACCCCTGGCACGAGGCGGTCTCTGCTGCAAAGGAGAAGCCGGCCGGGCTTCTTCCTGGACCTGAGCTTCCTGCTGGATTGCCTGACTCGGAGCTGGTGTCCAGTAGGATCTCTCTTCCGTCATCGTCCCCATATCCTGCCGCATTTCCAGCAGGTCTGAGGACTTGGACCGAAACCCGCTGCTTCAGGGGTTGAGGGTCCGTCTGTTGAGCCATCTCAACACTCCTTGGAGGAGGCTGTGCGTGCTCCTGCACCGAATCCTCTCCACGTCCTCTGTTGCCTCACTGCCAGCCGGCTGAGGCACCCTTTCGTAGCTGTGGCCGCACATGCCGTCACCAGGGCCTCTGCGTGGTCCAGCACTTCTTGCGTGATGTGGGGTAGGTCTCTCACGAGCTCTCCTCACGGCCATCTGGAAACAGTCTTTCCAATCCAGACTCATCTCCGCGCCAACTCTCCCTCATCACATCAATCTGCTTGGAGTAGTGCTCCTCCAAAATCATGAGGGTAGTGTACCCCAATTCTTAGCATTGCCCAGGATCAAGTCCAGCGTTTCAGGTGTTGGCAAGGCTGGCTTGATCATGGAGGCCAAGTTCTCCACCATACGGACAATCATCCGTGGTTCCTCTCTCCCGTCCTTGGGAGTCACATTCTGAAGGTGATGCACCAATCTGATCACCGTGTGCAGCTTGCGAACCAATTGCAGCTTTTCCTGGTCCATTGGTTCCTGTTGCTGCTGCCATCTTGGCTGCGGTCTCCACTGGCGTCCCCAGTTTAATCTGGGTCTCCGGTAGTAGGAAGCAGTCACTCTCGGTTCATCTTGAGGTCGTCCTCGGCGAACCACATCAGCATAGGATCGGGCTGGAGGACCAGAGCCACGGAATCGAGACCCCGAGGGAGGCACAGGCCGATTAGGGATTGAAAACTGACTCTCCCCTCTTTCGAAGGCAGGAGGACGTGCACGGTCCATCCCCCAGGTGACCCGCTGCTGCTGGAAGTTGGACCGCCCAGGACGCCGCTGGCGCCTCCCACGACGGACCACCGTCCACCCATCCTCATCCTCAAAAAAAGCCATCGAGCCCGATGGACTTTTTTAGTGTGTTGTTGTTTTGTTTGTGTCTATTTATGTAGTGTGTTGATTTTGTTGTTGTGGTGTCGCCTTTGTTATATATTAATAATGTCGCCTTTGTTATATAAGTAATCAAAAAATAAAAGTTGTAATGAATAAAGGAAATAAAATGAAATAAAGTTTTGTTGTGTTTTTATTCTTTATTAGTTTTGTATTTATGAATTGAAAATCAAATTGAAATAAATGAAATTAAATGAAATCAAATTTTAATCTGTGCCGCCGCGACGTTTCGGCCCTGAAAAGGGCCTTCTTCAGGCTGTGGCACAAAAAACAAGCAAAACAAACTTGTGTGTGTTTGTCTAGTCTCTGCGATGTTGCTCCTTCTGTGTCTCAAGGCGAAATGCCCTCTCTCTGTGTCAGCTCCTTTTATACCCTCTGTTCCAGTTAGATTTTTCGTTCGTCTTTTTATCTGAATTTCCTTCCTATGTAAATAGCCCTTTCCCAATGATTTTAAAATTTGCTTTCTTCATGAATTATAATATTTCACACTATGTACTAAATTACTGTAGGCCCAAATTATTTTTATATGTAATATTTAAGGTCCAATTTAAAAATTTTAATATTACTTTTTAATCCCAATGTTTATGTTAAATGTTATTACACTTTAAATTTTAACTTGTAAATTTTCAGACCCCCAAATCATGTATGCCCCTTATGTTTATACTACCAATATGAAATTTGTAATCCCATAATACCCTAAATTATTAAAATTAATTTATGAATTCAATTAATACCCCCATGAATTTTATGATATCCTCCCCAATGTTATCAACTTTATTAAGTATTCCAATTGATGACCCCTTGTAAATATTGGACCCCTCCCTCTCCCTATCCTCCCAATAAGGGTTAGGGATGAAAAACTGACTCCTCCCCCCTCTCTCGAGGGCAGAAGGAAATGCGCGGTCCATCCCCCAGGTGACCCGTTGCTGCTGAAAGTTGACCCGCCCGGGACGACGCTGGCGTCTCCCACGGCGGACCACTGTCCACCCATCATCCTCAAATGCAGCCATCTGGCTGTATGATTTTTTTAGATATAGTTTATTATATTTCACTATGATCTTGATTGTGTGTAATGTCGCCTTTGCTATATATGTAATAAAGAAAAAACCTGTTTGTGTATTTATTAGTGTAGGTATTTATTTATTTATTTATGTATTTATTATCGTTAATAAAAAATAAAATCAAAGAAAAACAAATGAAAACTTAAATTAAAGTAATTTAATTTTTAAAGTGTGTCAACGCTTGTGACGCGTTTCGCCCTGAAAAGGGCCTTCTTCAGGCTATGGCACAAAAACAATGAAAACTGTAAGCTGTAGTGTGTCTATGTGTCAGAGATGTTGCTCTGTCAGTGTCTCAAGGCGAAATGCCCTCTCTTGCTGTAGCCACTCCTTTTATACCCTCTGTTCAGTTCCAAATTCCATTCGCTTTTTCCAATCCATTTTCTTTCTATGTATTTTGCCCTTTCATTTTAATTGTAAAAATACCATTCCCATGGATTATGATATTACCCTGTCGGTACTACATTATTATAGGCCCCAATATATGTATTTATCCTATTTACAGTACCATTTTTTAAGGAAGTTTTAATATAGAATTTTAATCCCAAATTAGATTTAATGAATTTTCAACATGAATTTTGTATTTGTAAATCTTTAAAGTTTTATTTAAAATTTAAATTTTTATTTTTTAAATTTTTAAATCCCGAACCCCCATGTGCCCATTGTGTTTATGACCAAAATATGAAACCTTCACCCTGTACCCATGTTTTTAATTTTTTTAATTTGTAAATCCGTTTTTAGTAAATTCCCAATTATGTTTTAAGCATGTAAATTTGTACTACCCCCATTAATTTTATCCCATCATTCCCCATTTGTATCCACCCATATTATATTATTTTATTATTAATTAATTATTGTAAAATTTGAAATTTCTAACTTCCCCCAGTCATTACAGTCCCAATGAGGGTCAGAGTGGAGGATAGGGGCAAAATGGGGTAAGGGGGGTACGGTTAGGGTTAGGGCCAGTTGTGGGGGTGGGGTTAAGGTTAGGGCCAATAGAGGGGGTTGGTTAGGGTTAGGGCAAGTGTAGAGGCGGGGTTAAGGTTAGGGTCAGTTAAGGGGGTGGCGTTAGAATCAGGGTTGGGGTATAGCGTCAGATTACTTTTAGGGGTCAGATTGAGGTTGGGGTTAGGCGTAGGGGTGGGAAACGGTTAAGGTTAGGGTCTGGGTTCTGGGCTAGGGGTCGAAGGTCACCTCCAGTTCAGTCCCACCTAACTCATCCCTATGTATCCAATTAGAAACCCTCAACCATCATCAACTACCCAAATTCAGCGCAATCTAGTGTTTAGTCCATTCGGTTCTCTCGTATCCAGCCAATAAATCCATCGCCTCTCAAATTTCTTCCTCTCCCAATCTGTCCACAGGGCATTCCGTTGAAGACCAGCAACTCTCAGACACTCATAGCTATGCTTTACAAAATGTTGTACTAGTGGAGTATGCACCTCCTTTTGGTTTTTTATATTATATCTATGCTGCGTCATCCTAATCGCAATGGAGTTCTTAGTTTCTCCCACATATTGCATGCCACATCTCTCACAGAATATGATATATACACAATTTGTGGACTGTGGCGTGAAGCGTTGACGCACCGGAAAAATTGTCTTCTTTAGTCTATTTTTGACCAAGTTCAAAGTGCAAAAGGTGCCAAACAATACTGTTGGCTTTAAAAATTGCTGACTTGGCAGCCTCGCTCTCACCAAGTAATCTCTTAAATTTTTATTCCTCCTGTATGCAGAAATTACTGTTCTGTTTGGCAACACTCCTGTGTTTCCCAATAAAGAATCAAAATTATCTTTCAGCTTTCTGTGAATCCGAATATTAAACAAAGAATACGTAGTTATGAGTGGGATTCGCTCCCCTTCCGGTGCCTCCTTCCGGTCCAAATAGGATCTAAGGCACTGTCTCAAAAATTGCCGAGAGTATCCTCTCTGTCTCAAGGCGACAAACAACTCCTTTACTGCTTCCCAAAAATCCTCCTGTCTCGTACAGATTCTGTGAAACCGGAGTAGCTGTGCTTTGACGATACCTCCATACGTATGCCGGGGGTGGAAACTCGTTTTGTACAATAATGCATGCGTATCTGTCTTTTTGAAAAATACTTTTATATCTAATTTATTATCCAATTCAAAATTTGGTCCCTTATACACCGTAGTGTCCAAAAAATCAATTTTGTTATCATCCAATTCATACTTGCATTGTATTGACCAATCATGGGCATTCAAGTTTTTAATGAAGTCCTCAAATTCGCTTTTCGAATGGGTCCAAACCCCCCATATGTCATCGAGGTAGCGTAAGTAGTGGAGAGGCTTCTTTGGGCACTTCTCCAAGGCCTCCTCCTCCCACTTAGCCATAAATATGTTGGCGTAAGCGGGGGCGAACCGCTTCCCCATTGCCGTCCCCTTGATTTGCAGAAAAAAATCGCCATTAAACTCAAAATCGTTGCGTCTAAGATTAATGTCTAGCAACTCTAAAATCTCCTTATCCGGTCTACTTTCGTCAGGATACTTCTCAAAGATCTCTCTGACCGCCTGCAACCCCGCTGCAATGTCTATATTAGTGTACAGACTATCAATGTCTATCGAAAAAAGAAAAGCGCCAGCTGGGATTGTCAAGGACTTAACCAAATTAATGAAATCATAACTATCCTTTACATAGGACGGATGCCTGACTGACAACGGATTCAAATAAAAATCAATAAATTCAGCTGTCTGGTAGGTCTCGCTACCGCAGTCTGAGACAATGGGTCTGCCTGGTGGGATTTCATGGGGAACCGGCCATGTCTCAGGTTCTTTGTGAATCTTAGGCAAAATATAAAACCTTCTGGGCCGCGGTTGCCCCTCTCCTTTCAAATAGGACCTCTGTTTTTTATTTATGACTTTTTTGTTAAGGAGGTCATCCAGAATTTTACTCACCATTGGTATGGTTTTTAAGTAAATTGGCTCCTTCAACCGTTTATAATAAACGGTGTCAGACAACTGTCTTCTAACCTCCGAAATATATTGATCCCTCGACATTATTACCACCGCGCTCCCCTTATCAGCTGGCTTAATGACAATGGTCTTATTACCTGCCAATTCCCTCAAGGCTTTCACCTCCGCCACTGATAAGTTGGGAGCTTTTTTAATGACCCGGAAGCTCGACTCCATCATGTTATTATCCTCTGTCACCAATGAGCCAACCTCAGGTGGCAATTTTGCAAGTGGTGGTTCCCAATTAGACGTTCCCACAAATGGTGGTTTTTTGGTCTTCCGTGAGTCCTTGAAATATGCGGCCAATTTTATTCGTCTATGGTAATTTTGAATGTCCAATTTAAGTGTTGTTTTTTGATGTCTATGTAGGCCAATCATGGGAACAAAGGACAATCCCCTGTTCATCAAATCAAATTGTGCCCTCGTAAGGGTAAAATTTCTGGCCAGATTCACCACATTTTGTGACACAAGGGGTCGGAGCCCCCTCTGCCCCCCCTGAGACAGGCTTAAGGGGATCTCAAGTTTAAAAACGAGACCCAATGCCTGAACATTGTTCTCGCTGTGGTCCTGGTCCAGTGGACCTCATCATTCTCCGTTCCAAAATCCTCCTCCCTCAATTTGGGGATAAAGGGCAGGTTCCTGGAAATGTGACCGTTCATGGTCCTCAGTGTCTGGATCTCCTCCGCACTCAAACCAGATGAAAAATTGATGAGCGGAACCCAGATTTCGGAAAACGGGAAGCGGTTCTTCGCTGCCCTAACGGCCCCAACCATCTGCTTGATGGCCGTTTCCTTCGCACTCTGATTTCTATTATTCAATCCGAATGCCAGGACCACCTTCTCTACGTTGGAATGAACGGTGGCCTTTCTCAAAAGTGCTTGCGCATGTCGGAAATTGGCCCCAGGGAAGCTATCAATCTGCAGGTCCGACAGCGAGTGGCTCGGAAACCTTGCCAGATTGGAGTCCCCCAGGATCACCCACTTCTTCCGGATGCACAGCCCCCAGTCAATCATTTTTCTCTCCGTATGGATGTGTCTCTTTACACCAAAATACTGCCTCGGGCTTGAGGCCCGATTCTGCCGCTCTGCTGAACTATTCAGTTCTAGGCTAATCCCTGCATCATCTCGGGTGTCATCAGGAGCAGCTGTATCCTCCCTCACTCTCTGGGAAGTTGGAACTAACGTAGGTGTTCTATCCTGCCTCACCTCGTCCTCTCTCTCCTCCAACAGGGAATGCTGTGGACTTTCATGTACCACCTGCACCGGATCCCCATCCTGCGAGGAATCCATCTCCTCCAGTTCCAACAAAAAATTGGACTCAGGTATGACACATCCCTGTCTAATACCCCTCGTCCGCGGCAGTCTCTGTTGTAGTGGAGAAGCCGGTTGGGCCCTCTCCACCACCAGAGCGTGCTGCTGGGTCAGCTGGACCCCTTGTGCAGGCCCCTGGCTTGGATCTGGTGTCCAGTCGGATCTCTGCTCCGTCATTGTCCCCTTCTCCTGTCGCATAACCGCAGGTCTGAGGACTTGTACTGTCACCCGCTGCTGGTGGGGCTGCAGCTCTGTTTGTTGAGCCATCTCAACTGTTCTTGGAACCGGCTGTACCCGCTCTGGCACAGAGCCGGTCTCCCTCTCTCCTGTCGCCTGTTCGCCAGCCGGCTGAGGCGCTATTTCTCTTGCCGTGGCCACGCATGCCGTCACCAGGGCCTCTGCGTGGTCCAGCACTTCCTGTGTGATGCGGGGCAAGTCTCTGCGAGCCCTTCTCACTGCCAGCTGGAAAGACTCTCTCCAAGCTGGTCCCAGCTCATGGGCCAACTCCTCCTTCAACACCTCAATCTGTTGGGAGTAGTGGTCCTGCAGAATCACGAGGGTCGTGTATCCCCAGTTCTTGGCATTGCCCATGATCAAGTCCAGCGTGTCAGGTGTTGGTGCCGCTGGTTTTATCATGGAGGCCAAGTTCTCCACCATGCGTACAATCATCCGCGGATCCTCCTTCCCCTCCTTGGGGGTCACATTGCGGAGGTGATGCACCAACCTGATCACCGTGTGCAGCTTGCGGACCAATTGCAGCTTCTCCTGATCAATTGGTTCCCGCTGCTGCACTTGTCTTGGTTGCTGACGCCACTGGTGTCCCCAGTTTGATCTGGGTCTCCGGTAAAAGGAAGCAGTCCTTCTCGGTTCGTCCCCAGGTCTTCCCTGGCGAACCACATCCGCATAGGATCTAGATGGAGGACCAGAGCCACGGAGTCGAGAACCCGGAGGAGGCACAGGCCGATTAGGGATGAAAAACTGACTCCTCCCCCCTCTCTCGAGGGCAGAAGGAAATGCGCGGTCCATCCCCCAGGTGACCCGTTGCTGCTGAAAGTTGACCCGCCCGGGACGACGCTGGCGTCTCCCACGGCGGACCACTGTCCACCCATCATCCTCAAATGCAGCCATCTGGCTGTATGATTTTTTTAGATATAGTTTATTATATTTCACTATGATCTTGATTGTGTGTAATGTCGCCTTTGCTATATATGTAATAAAGAAAAAACCTGTTTGTGTATTTATTAGTGTAGGTATTTATTTATTTATTTATGTATTTATTATCGTTAATAAAAAAATAAAATCAAAGAAAAACAAATGAAAACTTAAATTAAAGTAATTTAATTTTTAAAGTGTGCCGCCGCGACGTTTCGGCCCTGAAAAGGGCCTTCTTCAGGCTATGGCACAAAAACAATGAAAACTGTAAGCTGTAGTGTGTCTATGTGTCAGAGATGTTGCTCTGTCAGTGTCTCAAGGCGAAATGCCCTCTCTTGCTGTAGCCACTCCTTTTATACCCTCTGTTCAGTTCCAAATTCCATTCGCTTTTTCCAATCCATTTTTCTTTCTATGTATTTTGCCCTTTCATTTTAATTGTAAAAAATACCATTCCCATGGATTATGATATTACCCTGTCGGTACTACATTATTATAGGCCCCAATATATGTATTTATCCTATTTTACAGTACCATTTTTTAAGGAAGTTTTTAATATAGAATTTTAATCCCAAATTAGATTTAATGAATTTTCAACATGAATTTTGTATTTGTAAATCTTTAAAGTTTTATTTAAAATTTAAATTTTTATTTTTAAATTTTTAAATCCCGAACCCCATGTGCCCATTGTGTTTATGACCAAAATATGAAACCTTCACCCTGTACCCATGTTTTTAATTTTTTAATTTGTAAATCCGTTTTAGTAAATTCCCAATTATGTTTTAAGCATGTAAATTTGTACTACCCCATTAATTTTATCCCATCATTCCCCATTTGTATCCACCCATATTATATTATTTTATTATTAATTAATTATTGTAAAATTTGAAATTTCTAACTTCCCCCAGTCATTACAGTCCCAATGAGGGTCAGAGTGGAGGATAGGGGCAAAATGGGGTAAGGGGGGTACGGTTAGGGTTAGGGCCAGTTGTGGGGGTGGGGTTAAGGTTAGGGCCAATAGAGGGGGTTGGTTAGGGTTAGGGCAAGTGTAGAGGCGGGGTTAAGGTTAGGGTCAGTTAAGGGGGTGGCGTTAGAATCAGGGTTGGGGTATAGCGTCAGATTACTTTTAGGGGTCAGATTGAGGTTGGGGTTAGGCGTAGGGGTGGGAAACGGTTAAGGTTAGGGTCTGGGTTCTGGGCTAGGGGTCGAAGGTCACCTCCAGTTCAGTCCCACCTAACTCATCCCTATGTATCCAATTAGAAACCCTCAACCATCATCAACTACCCAAATTCAGCGCAATCTAGTGTTTAGTCCATTCGGTTCTCTCGTATCCAGCCAATAAATCCATCGCCTCTCAAATTTCTTCAATCTGTCCACAGGGCATTCTCCAGCAACTCTCAACATTTAGCTTCCTTTCCAAATCTTAGTCCACAGGGCATTCCCCGTTCCTGAAGACCAGCAACTCTCAGACACTCATCTTGAATTTGGGGTCGATTAATAGCTATGCGTTTCGACCACTATTGGTCTTCTTCAGGCCTGGGCACACTCAAAACTAACTAAAAGTAGTCTGCTGAAAAAAGCGACTGTCTCTGTCGAAGGGCAACGAAAGAATGAGCCTG